>NW_017672352.1:198042-198348 GCF_001879085.1 Nicotiana attenuata
TCTCCAGGTGGGCGCCTGATGCTTGAACTTGAAATGTATTCTCTTGTTCTCCAGGTGGTCGCCTGATTGCTGAAACTTGAAATGTATTCCCTTGTTCTCCAGGTGGGCGCTTGATTGCTGAAACTTGAAATGTATTCCCTTGTTCTCCAAGTGGGCGCCTGATTTCAACAAAACAAAGAAAATTTTCTGCCCAGTTTGGTGGCTGGGCGCATCATGTTACCAAATATTACTAAAAATTTGACAGCTAAAACTTGAATTGTACTTCCCTTGGTCTCCAGGTGGGCGTCTGATTGCTGAACTTGAAAT
>NW_017672353.1:0-16231 GCF_001879085.1 Nicotiana attenuata
TTTGGTTAAACTCGCTCCCTAAACTCTATAGCAACTTGGGATGAGTTGGTCAAGCAATTTCACAAAAGTTCCATCCGCCCAACAAGACCGCTCAACAAATTGATGAGATTGTGAGCTTCAAACAGAAACCAATGGAGACACTACACGAGACATGGGGCAGGTTTAAAGGAATGTTGGTTATGTGTCCCCACCAATGGTGTTCCAGAACAGATGTTGGGACAACGGTTTTACATGGGACTGTCAGACAGCTTGAAGAATATCCGTTGATGCTCGGCTGGTGGGGAATTCTTGAGCAAGACTTGAGAGAAAGGTCAGAATTTTGCTCGACAAGATGGCGCAGAATTCGGGTTGGACATCTAAGGAAATGCACCTATCACTCCAGTGGTGCACTCAATGCTCTTGATCCTTCTAATACAATGGCTTGAAAACATGGCGACTCTTTTGACGCAAATGAGCATCCTTCACCAAAAAGGTGAGGAATCAGGGCAGAAGCAATAGGTTCATATAGTAGACACTAACATATGGGGGCTTGTGCACATCTTGCATTAGCCAGCCAATTGGTAATCCTTTGGAATAACAGAGCAATCAGATCATCAATCAGTCAGCCCTGAAGATATGAACTATGTGGCTTAACTATGGGGGTCAAAAGCAAGGTAATTCAGAATTTCTGGGGTCAGCAGAACTCCAACAGCAGTAAAACAGGCCACCGCAGCCACAAAGTATAACAACCGGAACATGGGAGGCATGAGACCACCCAACAACAATGGCACCGTAATCCTAGAACCACAAGTTACAAACAATCAGCCAGCAAGGGTACCACCCACCTCAGCAACGCAGGGTGGAAGACAGGAAAGACGGTTTGGCAAGCTTGAAAGCAATGATGCAGCAGGTTATTGGGTCAAATGCTAAGATAAATGAAAGGGTGATGCAACATGATGCAGCCTATCAAAAAGAAATATTTGAGGTTAACACAAAGTGGCGCCAGATTTCAATGTCACTTAACAATCGTCCTCAAGCGAACATTACCTGCAAAGTCCCAAGTCATCATCCAAAAGATCAGGGGCCAAATTGCCAGCTGATGGCGGTGAGTGCTTACGATGCAGCGGATCTAGATGTTGAGTCAAGTACAGAGGAGTCCGAGAAAACATCAGGCTTGAGACACTAATTAACAGTACCCATTGTCGCTGGATGACTTACGGGAATTGAACAGAGTTAACAATTCAGCCTGCTCCTGAAAGAAAAGAATATGGGCAAGAGAGACCGAGACAGTAGCTGAGCCAGTAATTGAGACAGTAGCGGAACCAATACGTTGAGACACGTAGCTGAGAAGGAGAAATCCCATGATTGGGAAGAAAAGACCTCCTCACCATTTCCCGCAAGGTTGGCCAAGCATCAAAAGAGGAGCAGTATAAAAAGTTCACTAGAGGATGCTCAACAAATCCAGATAACATTTCCACTGATTGCAGCTCTAAAGGAGATGCCGGATACACGCTAAAATGATGAAGGACTTGATTGTCCTCGGAAGTTTTGACTTTCAAGACTTGTCGACTGTGACACTTACCAGAACTATGTAGTGCAGTGGGTATCTAGGCCTGTGGCTGAAAAGCTATTCTGATCCGGGAAGTTTTAATCAATTCCATGCACTATTGGGAACTATGGCCTTTTGCTAAGGCACTCTGTGATTTTAGGGGCCAGAATAACTCTCATGCCCTGGTCATGTTATAAGAGGTTTAGGCATTGGGAGAGCTCGACCTATCCTCTATGTTTGTTGCAGCTGGCCCGACAGGACCTGTTAAGCGTCCATTTGGGAGATTCTTGATGATGTGCTTATTCAGGTGGGGAATATCGTGTTCCCTGAGATTTTGTAATCTTGAATTGCAAAGTGGATGTAGAAATTCCTATAATTCTAGACGACCTTTCTTGGCCACGGGGAGAGCCTTTTGATTGGATTGCGAGACACTGGGAGCTTAAAATGAGGCTCCAATATGACAGAATTATATTCTAATTGTACTAGAATCGATGAGGCGACCAAGGAGTTTCGCAAATTGTTTCCTTATTTCATGCAGTGGATGTAATTGTAGAGGCTGATGATGAGGCGTTGAACGGTTGTTAGGATCCCCTTGCTGCACTGCTGACAAATTTGGATGAATGTGAAGGTGAGGATTTGCGCGGCAATGGGTGTTGGCACTGGAGGTAGAAGTGGTTCTGGGAGAGATAATCCTGCGAGTTTGAGCCTTGCACCTTAGAAAAAAGAGAGACCCCCTCCGCTAAACCATCCATCGAGGAACCCCCTAAGCTGGAACTGAAGCCATTGCCAACCCACCTCAGGTATGAATTATCTGGTCCTTGACTTCCACATTACCTCGTTATTATCCTTTATACTGGTTTTGTTAGATGTGCAGGTTCAACAGCTTCATAGGTACTAAGGGAGTGCAAAATGGCCATTGGGTGGACATGGCAGACATAAGGGATCACCCCGCGCTACTGCTATGCACAGAATCTCCCTGTGGAAAGAGGGGCTACAAACTTCCAGGGTAACATCAGCAGAGACGGCCTAACCCGATATGAAGGAAGTGTGAAGAAGGAAGATGAGTAAACATGGTTGGATGCGGGAATCATTTTCCCAATCTCTGACAGTACTGGGTTATGCCCGGGGTTCATTATGTGTGCCTAAAAGTCGGGTGGCAATGATCGGTGGTAAAGAATGAACAACAATGAACATTATATCAACAAGAACCGTCACAGGCCTGGAGAAATCTGCATGGATTATAGAAGATTGAATCTAGCCACCAAGGAAATGACCACTTTCCACTTCTTCATTGATCAGATGCTGTGATAGTATTGGCAGGTGAGGTTCCAACACTTTGCTTGCTTGGATGGGTACTATCCAGGGTACAAATCAGCATCTCCATTGACTCTTGAGGATAAGAGAAAAGACCTCCTTTCACATGCTGTACGAATTCTATGCCTCAGGAGGATGTCCCTTGGTACTACGTGCAATGCAACCCGCTCAACCATTCCCAACGGTGCACATGATGGCCCATTATTTACTGACATGGTAGAAAGATATACCATCGCCGAGGTGTTCCTAGCTGGATGACCTTCCTCAGTGGTGGTCGAACTCATTTGAGGATTGCTAGTGAATTTGACGCGTGTTGCGGAACGTCCGATCGAGACTACTTGGTTCTGAATTGGAAAAGTGCCATTTCATGGTACAAGAAGCATCCCAGTCTTGGCCGGCACCGTGTGTCAAGTCAAAGGAACTAGAGCGTTGATAGAGCAACAGGTTGATGTCAAGTAGCCAAAGCTGCCGCCGCCACTACTTAGTTCAAAGCCATAAGAAGTTTCTTGACATGCCGGATTCCTACCGGAGGTTTCTGTAAGGAGCTTCTCCAAAAATCGCCAACCCCTCTCTGTAAGTTGTTCTAGAGAAAGATCCACCCTTTTTGTATTTTCTGATGATTGCAGGTAGCCTTTTTGAAGGAGTTGCAAGCAAAGGCGGTCACAAGCACCCCATCAATCGTTCCACCTCCCGACTGGGACGCAACTGTTCGATTAATGTGTGATGCTAGTACTGATCGCGGGGGGGCAGTGCTGGGCCAGCGGAAGGACAAACTTGAATCACCAATCTACTATGCTAAGTAGGACGCTGAGGTGAGCCCAGTTGAACTAACAGTGACAGAGAAGGAGAGCTAGCTGTGGTATTTGCTTTTAACAAGTTTCGGTCCCTATCTAATAGGATCCAAAGGTATCGTTATACTCTGACCATGCAGCTCTTAGATACCTTTAATAGAAAGCGAAGTGCACTCTAACCACCTGATTCGTTGGGCCATTGTGCTACTGCAATGAGTTTCGACATTAGAATTCGTGACCGCAAGGGCACTTTGAAATCAAGTCGCTGATCACCTATCACGACTTGGGGAAGCCTGAAAAATGTAGTAGAGCAGTGGAGCAAACTCCGGAAACCTTTCCAGATGAGCAGCTGCTCGTTACCCTCATCTCATCAGGAAGCGCCTTGGTATGCGCAGACTGATGCTAACTACCCTGGCTCAGTGGTAATTGGATTCCTCATCTGACCTGTCATCGTCCAGAGGAAGAAGATTCTTTCGCGCAAAGCCATTGGTATTACTGGGCATGTAGCCCGTACTTGTTTAAACTATGTCCTTGTATAACATGATCCGGAGATGCGTCCCGACGATACGCAACATCTTCTGTCTTGGCAGGCTTTCCCGCTTCGGCGTAGGAGTCACTTGGGGAATCAGATTATTCGGCAGCTAAGTGCTAGATGGCCGGATTTTTCTTGGCCCAAACGTGTAATCAGGAATCGCCTCACTTTACTTGGGTCAAGAGCTGTAATGAATGTTCAACGCACCGGAACCTTATTTCCGGCGTCACGAGACATGCTCCATGAACCCATTCAACAAGTGGGATAGTGTTTTGATGTCTTGGGGGATAGTTATTTCATGGGTCCTTCCGTCTCAGCTCCTACGGCAATAAATAATTCTTCTGGTTGCTGTAGATACGTTCCAAGTGTGGTTGGAAGCTGCCGCATTAGCCCACGCAATGATCAGAAGGTGGTATCCGGCGTTTCTTAAAGAAGAACATATTCACCTCCGCTTTGGGACACCTACGCTGCAATTATTAGCGATGGAGGCACTCATTTCTGCACCCCTGAGCAGCTCCTGTCACCGAGATTGGGAACAATAATAGCCTGATTGCTTCCGGAGTCACGTTCGGTTGCCTTTGGTTTTTGCATATAGACAGGAAGTTCTTTAAGTGCTGCTGAGGATCTTCTGTTTGTGTCCCAGAAAAGAGTCCCTTGTTCTGCAACAAGTGTAGCATGTTATTTGTGATCTGGAACGATTCAGCTTGTATTGCGGGCACAATAATGGCAGTGGCCAAATTGTCAGCTGTGGGTTGTGCCCAGTCATATAGTGCACCCTCAGGCACAGGAGGTGCCAATTGCTGATTCCTGACGTTTCCGTTGGGTTCGTTTATGTCGCACATGTCAATTTCGAGTTGGTGTGTTTGTTGGGGTTGTTGAAGTCTTTTGTTTGCACGATTCAATGCCCGGAATGTCTTCTCGGGGTCTGAGAGTCCTTCAAGTAGTTCTCCAGTCCTCGTAGAATTTCTAGGCATCCACCTGTGTACCCAGATCAACAACCGTCAAATTTTCAATGAAAAAGTTGGTAGAGAGAAAACTGACTACAATAAGAATCTTTGTATTTCTGTCAATGGCAATTGATAATTCCGTTAACTCCCCGGCAACGGCGCCAAAATTTGATAATGCCCAACTATGCCTGTAAAAAAAGACTCTGCGGACGTTGCAAATATAACCCGAGTATTACGCCCAGGGTCGAATCCACAGAGAGTTAACCTATAAACCGCTATCTTCAGACCCACCAATTCTTCAGAACCAGCTTCCCAAATATTCAAATCTCAGTTGAGTGTTCTTTTACAACTATCTTGCAAGTAACTAAATGGCTGTAACTAAATTAATAAGGTTGTAAACAATTATGGGAAAAAGCTAAGGCAATGATTTCCCCTATTGATGGAATCCCTTCTGTTTATGCTCATACAAATTTACCCACACATCTCTATCAATCATGAACGCTAATCTTACCGTAAATCTCTCCCGAGTAATCACAGTAATCTACTATTGCACTCTCCCGGGATACACTAGCTTGCTTTATTTAGCACAATTCACTTAGATTACACCCAAGGCTTCGTTATCCCTAATCCCGCCTTTAAACCCGCAATTATAGATTCCTCTAATAATCTAGGAATGGTGTTGTTCAACAATACCCTAAATATGCACTCTTTTCCAAGTTATGCACACTAAATAGGCACAGCTAATTGAGGATCATGTCAATTAACTACAACGAACACGAAGTTGAACAAATAAAGATTAAACTAGCAATTTGTATTCACATAAACAAGAAGTTCATCACCCAATAGGTTCCATCAAAGCCTTAGACAAGGAATTTAGCTACTCATGGCTATGGGAAAATAAACTAAGATTGAATTCATCATAAAATCAAAAGAAAAGAAGAAAGATGTTTAGAGTATTTTCTCACAATGGTTTTCCTTGCTAAGAAACCTAAAAAATCAATACATGCCTCTCTTGGGCGAAGTCTAATGTTTTAAATAGGGTTTAGGTCTAAAAATCCCGTAATTGACACTTTGGTCCCTGAAGTTTCTACGCCTGCCGCAGTCGCGGTAGAACCGCGGCCAAACACCCTCGCGGATTCTCAATCTTCTGCAGCTGCTTCCTACCGCGGTTCTGCCGCGGTCGCGGTGGATCCAGTTCTCTGAATCTTCGGCCTGTTTTGCCTGGGTCATTTGGAAAATTTTACAGTTGGCCTCTTTTTCATCACTTTTAACTCCAAAACTGCTCCTTAGCCTTCCTTATACATATATCACCTACAAATCATGAAAAGCACTAATAAGAGCATTTTGTCATCACTTTTAGCATTAAAACTACACAAGAAGGTGATTATTTAAGGTATGATTATAGTCAAATTCACCTATTATCAATTGGTTAAGTTTAAAGTTGGTTTTAAATAAAATTTTAGATTGAAACTCGAAGAAGAAGAAGAAGTAGTTTCAAAATTGTCTCACGATTGTATGATAATTGTATCACAATTATTTCAATATCCAGATTTTATGAATTTATGATTTGCTTAGGTTAGGTGTTCTCACAAACGATTGAGAATATACTTTGGAGTTTATATCTCAATTTTAAGGGAAACTGATTAAGTTTATAGTGATTTTAGGTAAAATTTAGATGAAACTCGAAGAATAAGAATTTAATAATTGTATGATAATTATATCAGCAATTATTCAGGACTATATCAGAGTTGTATTATAGTTATATTTGAATTGTATCAATACATGAAACAATATCTCATACAACACTGATACAAGTTTAATACAATATTTTGTGTCAGAATTGTATTAATTTTCTTATTGGTTTGTATTTTTTTTTTGTATGTGATGTATTTTTCCTTCTCGACTTTCAATCTGAAAATAAAAGCTATAATTATTGGTGGTTTTGTGATGATTTTTATGGAGTTTGCTGCTGGTTTTAGGTGAAATTTCATATTAAAACTTGAAAAGGAAGAAGTTCACAATTGTATCATAATTTATCAAAAATATTTTCAAATTGTATCATAAATATATGATAATTGTACATAAATTATATATGATACATCAAACGTAAAACAACATAATATAATACTAATACAAGTGTAATACAATATTGTATAAAAATTTTATAAGAATTGTATTAAAACTGCCTCAAAAATATATCTGAATTGTATTTAATTACATGATACAATTGCTAAATCTTGTGTTTATTCATTTGTGGAATATATGTTACGCATATAAAGACTTATTTGAATTTTTATTCGTAACTCTATTAGATTGAAAGCTATTGAGCCAACTTGAAGAGATGAGGCCAAAAGAAAAGGAGAACGATGAAAGTTTGGCAAATACAGGCGGCCACAATCCTTGAAAACTGTCAAATATGACAAATTTGTGTAGGAGATAGAGAAAAAAAAAAGAATATAATTGAATTCCTTAATTGAAGGCATTGATAATAGCGTGGAAGTCTTTTAAGGGGAAATTTATACAAATTTTTAAAAAAAAATTTAAATACTTTTTGAAAACTACAAAACCTAAAGAAATGAGTAAATAAGTTCTTATCTATACTATATTAAAAGAACGAAGGCCCTTAGCAAAATGTCGTTCGCTTTTTTTACCTGGAAAAATAATTTTATACCGGAAAAAGTAGTCATTTAACTCATTTACCTAATATTTAGGATTTAAAAATTAATTATATTTTGTGTATTTAATTCTTCCTTGTCTGAACTAGGTATCAAATCCTAATATTTAGGGCTTTAAGTTCAATTATACTTTTACATTATATTAATCATTATAAAGAAAGAAAAAAATCAGTATACTTTTATCATGTTTTTTCTCCCCTTTCCTTTCATTAAAAGAGATACACTACGTACTGTAGTTTTAATTCTATATTACCAATAAAAACTTGATCTTTATAAATAAATAAAAAAATTGTAGTCTCTTTAATAAACATGGGTAAATTACTATAAGAAATACTTCATTGAGTAACGTTTAATTATTTGGAGAAGGGTTAATGCTAGATTTATTTGGAGAATTTAAAAGTACTCATATCTTTGTTTTCCTTTACAATGTATTTTCCTAGCATGTTTGGCAATTAAGCTTTTAGATATTCATTATTATTAGGTGTTTGCCATAATTTTCTTGCTATATTTGGTTTTCCTATCTGTTGAAGGAAAGGCAACATTTTTACTTTAATTGGGTTTTCCTTCTCGTAGAAGGAAATTACAAATCTCCCATATTTGGCTAGTCCTTTTTCTTGTTGGAAAAAGTTTGAACTTCTATAAATTGAGGATCCTCCCTTCTCATTCAGTAGCATCCACAATGTAGCCATATGAGATTTGAGAGTCGTGTTTAGAGGGAGAACTTTACGGGACAAGTGTTAGTATATCACTTGTGTTTGCCTCTTCATGAGGTTGTTCTCTCAATATTTTGTACTCCCTTTTATTATAGTGGATTGCTCATCTCCACTGTGGACGTAGGTCAGTTGACTGAACCACGTTAAATATTTGTGTTTTTGGTATATTTCTCTTTGTTGTATGATTTATCGTCGTTCAAGGTTTGCTTTACTAGCATCCCATGACACCTGATTTTTTCGATCCTAACAAGTGGTATCAGAGCAAGATTCAAGACAGGTTCATCTTGGCGGATTCAGTTCTAGCCGCAATATATTTGACGATAATCGTAATTTTTGTCTGAGAAATTTGACCGGTGTACTACGCACGTTGAGACAAACTTTGTGGTGGAGATTTGGAGATGCGACCTGTTGAAGATTATGTGAAGAAGGTAGCTCAAGTTTATTTTGTCAGAAAATTCAGGCCAAGGGGGAGAATTATTAGTTGTTTGCCATAATTTTCTTGTCATATTTGGTTTTCCTATCTGTTGAAGGAATGGGCAACATGTTTACCTTAATTGGGTTTTCCTTCTTGTAGAAGGAAATTACAAATCTCTCATATTTGGCTAGTCCTTTTTCTTATTGGAAAAGGTTTAAACTTCTATAAATCGAGGATCCTCCCTTCTCATTCAGTAGCATCCACAATGTAGCCATATGGGGTTTGAGAGTCGTGTTTAGAGGGAGAACTTTACGGGACAAGTGTTGGTGTATCACTTGTGTTTGCCTCTTCGTGAGGTTGTTCTCTCGATATTTTGTACTCTCTTTTATTATAGTGGATTGCTCATCTCCACCGTGGACGTAGGTCAGTTGACCAAACCACGTTAAATGTTTGTGTCTTGTTTAGTATATCTCTCTTTGTTGTATGATTTATCTTCGTTCAAGGTTTACTTTACTAGCGTCTGCGTGACATCTGATTTTTTCGATCCTAACAATTATTGCATTACTTTTTGCTCCTCTTGAAAATAATTTTAGCTCTAATGGTATCAGATGAAAATTTCCTTTTTATATCTTAACAAAAATGTGAAATATGAATCTAAATTAAATTTGGTATATATAAATTTATCAATTCTATCTCAATTAAATTTACAAAATAAGCCATAATTAATATCTTATAAATTTACTAGTTATTGCCACTACTAGAAATCCGGAAAAAAGCGACCACAAAAAGCGACCAAAGTTGGTCGCTTACAGGTCAAAAAGCGACCAAAAAGCGACCAAACAGGCCTGGTCGATATTATGCTGGTCCCTTTACCTTAGGGACCAAAGTTGGTCGTTAATTAGCGACCAACTTTGGTCTCTAAGGTAAAAGGACCAAATATTCCGGATAAACAATATAGCAACCAACTTTGGTCGCTTTATTATTTTAATAATATAAATTTAGCGACCAAAGTTGGTCTCTAATCTTAAATTACTTTTTTTTATTTATTATTAATCAAAATAAAGCGACCAACTTTGGTCTGTAATGAAAATATTATATTTTAAAATCTGAAAAATAGAGACCAAAGTTGGTCGCTATTGTTTTAATTCTTTTTAATTTTTTTTTAAACATAAGCGACCAACATTGGTCGCTAATTTTAAGAATTTAATTATTTTTTATATATAAGTGACCATAGTTGGTCGCTATTCTCCAGAAAATATTTTTTTTTTGTAGATTAGCGACCAAAGTTGGTCGCTTTTTGAGAAATCTGGGTTAATTAGCGACCAACCTTGGTCTCTATTGTCCAGAAAATTATTTTTTTTAAAGAGAAAAACGACCAACTAGCGACCAAAGTTGGTTGCTTTTCTTGGTATAATTTTGGCAGAAACTGCCTGTTTTGGCAGCTACACCACCTGCCAGCATACCAAAATTCCTAAACACGCATTTTATGCCAACAACAATTGTAACGACCCGACCCGTCGTATCAGGTATTACCGCCCCGTTTTTCTCATTTATTGCTTCTTCATGTTTCATTATCAGCAACGAGTGAGCTATAGTTGAATTGAATTGGCGAAGTTAGTATTTTGGCGAATTCCGATTGATAGGCGAGATTTTGATATAAGGGTCGGAATGGAATTCCGAGAGTTGTTGTAGCTTGGTTAAGTGATTTTGGATATGTGTGCAAATTTTCAGGTCATTCGAACATCGTTTGGTCGGGGTTTTGATCGAAAGTGAATTACGGAAATTCTAGAAGAACTTAGGCTTGAATCCGATGTGAATTGATGATTTTAGTGTTGTTACGTGTGTTTTGATGTTTGGAGCAAGTTCGTATGAAGTTTTAAGACATGTTGGTGCTTTTGTTTAAGGTCCCGGGGGCCTCGGGGTGATTTCGAATGGCTATCGGGATGAAATTCAAGTTGAGGAAATGGCAGATCTTGCTGGTATCTGGTATGTTCGCTTCTGCGGAAATGGACCGCATAAGCGGTTCCGCAGAAGCGTAATCTTGGTCGCAAAAGCGGTCTGGAGTGGAGTTGGGCAGTTCCGCAGAAGCGGAATACTTTTCGCTTAAGCGAGTCCGCAGAAGCGGACAGGAGGTCGCAGAAGCGGGTTTGGCCAGGAGGTGAGCTTCCGCAGAAGCGGAAATTTGCGTCGCAGAAGCGGCCCTTGAGTTTTAATGAAATTCCGCATAAGCGGACAACAACCGCAGAAGCGGTTGCGCGGAAGCGGGCGTGGGGACCGCAGAAGCGAAAACCCCTGAAGCCAGTAGGAGTTTTATATTCATTTTGTTCCGCGAGGGTTATGTTATTTCCACCATTTTTAAGCGATCTTGGGAGCTATTGGACGGAATTGAAGGGGGATTTCGACTAGGTGTGATTGGAGGTAAGTCCTTTGCCCTAAATACATGGAACTTTGATAGATCTAACATGAAAATTGGTGGAAATTCTTCAAAAAGGGGTAAAGCTAGGGCTTGAGTTTTTGATATTTTAAATTGGGATTTGATAGGTCATTTGAGCTCGGATTTGGGAGTTCTTGGTATGTATGAACTCGTGGCGAGATGAGGAATCCGGTAATGTGAGTTTTGTAATTTTTCGAGAAGAGGGCCCGGGGCTCGGGTTTTGGTAGTTTCGAGATTCTTGCTAATTTTCGATTGTTTTCGATTGGGTATTGTCCCCCTAGCATATTGTGATGTATTCGCTCTGATTTTGGTTAGATTTGACGCGCGTGGAGGCCGATTCGAGGGGCAAAGGCATTGCGGGCTAGAGTTTTCGCCGGTTCGAGGTGAGTAATACTTGTAAATGATATCCTGAGGGTTTGAAACCCCGGATTTGCACATCATAGTACTGTATTGTGGTGACTTGCACGCCAGGTATGAGCGTGGGGTAGAGCACCGTTGGGGATTGTGACTTAGTCCGTCCCGGTAGATGAATATACTGCGTATTTGACTGAAACTACTTGTTATCATCATTATTTGGGTTGATTGCTATATTTGGGCGTCGTGCTAATTATTTGAATATTTTAGGGATCATTATCACTGTTTTCATGACACTTTGCATATTAAATGATTTCAGTCCTGAGTTAAACCCTGTTTTGAAATGTGCAGTCATATTGCTAAAGCTTAAAGACTTAAATTGCATTTTTCTGATGTTTTGAGTTAAAAGCTATTACTTGACATTGCCCGAGTGGCTCATTTGCATGTTCTGGACTGAGGATGGATCGGGCTGCACGCCGCAGCGATGCTATGATGATATTGCGCTTGGGCTGTAGGAGCCCCTCCGGAGTCTGAACCCCCACAGTGAGCGCGGGTACCCAAATGGATCGGGCTGCACGCCGCAGCGGTCATGTGCATTGCATTGCATTCATTGTTTCCTGTTTGTACTACGTGTCATGACATTTAGCACTCTCATATCATTGGCATCCATGCTATTTCTTGTACTGTTACCAGACGCCCTGGTATTAACTGTTTGTGGAGTGCTGTGCCCGAGGGGCTGACTTATGTGCAGACTTGCACTATCTGATTATGCATTCATTTGCTTGACTGTTGAGAAAAAGATGTTTTCAAAAGAGGTTTTAAACTGAGTCAGATATTTTCTAAAGGATTTTCACAGTTTCACTGTTTTCTCAAAGATTTGCACTGTCTTATATAGCATGATGGAGTGCTTTTACGTGATTTCTTACCGGTCAGTTATTATTTACTCTTATTACCACTGAGTTGGAAGTACTCACTTTACTCCCTGCACCTCGCGTGCAGTTGCAGGTATTGTTCACCCGGTAGCGGGTTATTTAGCTGATTGAAGGTATGGCTATTGTAGCTGAGTAAGGTGACCGCCAGCGTTCGCGGCACCGGATGTTGTCTTTGATTTTCCAGAATTTTCCATATATATTATTATTGGCCCTGTAGTTGTGTTCAGGTTTTTCTTTAGATGCTCGTGACTTGTGACACCCCGGTCGGGTAGAAATTAACAAATTTTAAATGCCATTAAGTTGTATCTTCTATTTATTTATGTTTGATAATTGTTAGTGAAAGGATTTGGGTTAGTTGGCTGGCCTTGTCTTCACGAGAGGCGCCATCATGACCAGGTTGGGAATTGGGTCGTGACAACAATAAACAACAACAACAACAATAAACAACAACAACAACATTAAAACCAACAAAGTATAAAGTTCAATAGAACTAACACATTAAACTAACCAAACTAAGTTAACTGTTATTACAAGCCCATTCGAAACCGATTGTATTTGTCTAGTTCAAAGTGTATAAAAGCCAAGAATTATTTTGTACATTATTATCATCACCGTCTGATGAACTTTCATCACCAAGACGGTATCCAGAAGGGTGTACTTGTCGAGGACGGGAAGAACGATCACGGGGAGGACGGGAGGAACGAGCACTTGGAGGACGGGAGGAATGAGCACGGGGAAGGCGAGCCTCTGGCGATGACTTACGAGACCGGGGAATCGGAAAAGAGCCAGAAGCTAGGAGAGATTTGATCTGCTCTTGCATGCCAGTGTACTGAGCATCTCTAAGCTTTTCTCTTTCCTTGGCCGCTTCTAGCTCGGATGTGAGCTTTGTCACAGTCTCCCGCATAGCGGAGAGGCTATCCCCATCAAGTAGCTCGGCTTGCGAGGAAGTCCCTATTCCTTGCATTCCACACTTATAGCGATGGAATTTCTTAGTAGGAAGCCCGTATACCTTCCCCTATTTTGGACCGCCAGCAGCCTTCGTCCACATTCTTTCAGCATCCTCGTCCGATGGTTGGATTGGCTCGCCCGACTCATTAGGTGGCTGACTCCGTATGAATTCCTGCAGTTCAGTTGTGCAGCGACCCTATAAGAAAAATTACATTGAATTAGTATTTCGAAATTTATATAAAAGTAAATCAAAATACTTAATGAAAAGTGAAAACTTACATGTACAGTTGAGGCTCGGCCCTCGACCCAGCTTTCTTGATTCGTCTCTTTCTTCTTCTTTACAATATGAGTCTCCTTGAATAGCTCATCTTGGTTCATCGGACGCCCCAACTTCTTTTCCTGAAAACTCATCAATTTTAGTTAATAAATAGAATAGATATACTTTGAAAACTAAAATAAATTAAGCAATTACGTACCATTCTTCTTTTTATTGTCCCTAGGCCGATCGCACCTCCAGTGTGCAAGGATCCTCCCTTCTCAGATGCGCGAGCTTTCTTTCCCTTTTCGCTCTTCTCTAAGAACTTTGCGGTAAGCCATTGCCTTTGCAAATCCTCCCATAAATTCTGAAGCAACCAGTCAGGCTTCTGGTTCAACTTTCTAGCTTTGGAGAAACAATGCGACAACCGCTTGCGAGCCTTGAGATGAAAGTTTGCAGCCACTTCCGCGCTATAGCGGTGTTCCCATACACACTTGTTCTGTATTTCAAAAGTTAAGCA
Organism: Nicotiana attenuata; assembly: GCF_001879085.1. Classification (NCBI taxonomy): domain Eukaryota; kingdom Viridiplantae; phylum Streptophyta; class Magnoliopsida; order Solanales; family Solanaceae; genus Nicotiana; species Nicotiana attenuata. The sequence continues at coordinate 14,360 of NW_017672353.1, forward strand.
TTATATGGAAATATCATAAATATAAATAATTATACTGCTTAAAAGAACATTTATACCTTAAATTGATTGAAAATTTGCTCCTCCAGCGAGAATGGGAATTCACTCCAAGTCGCATAAGGGCCATCATAAAGCTTTCTGGTGGCTTTGGTGATTATCCTCGTATTTATATTACTAGGGATGAACCTGCAATTTAATAAAAAAACACATTAATATCTTAGTAAAAACAGTACAAAACAATAAACGTAAAAATAACAAATAACTCTTACCCATCACCCTCAAGGACTATGATGATCCTGCCATAGTGATCATAATGCACCTCTTCGTCATCATCAGCATCATTGTCCGAAGCATGTATATCAGAGGCAGGTGTGGAAGGTGTAGGGGGGTCAGAGCTAGTATCTCGCAGGCGAAGGCCTGAAATAGATGGAGTCCCTGATGAAGATGGTTGTGATCCCTGTGACTGCAACATAGCTGGATGGCCCACAAGTGGCTGTGACACTGATAGCTGTGACCCGAGTGGCTGTGACACTGATGGCTGTGATCCATGTGGATGTGACATGGATCGATGTGATCCATGCGATGTAGATGGATGCGATCCACGTGGTCGTGAGGCAGGTGGACTGTATGTCGGACGTATAGTCCTATGGCCCTGTGACGAAAGACCTGGTGTCTGCACGAAGGTGTAGGGCTCGTGATGCTGTGGCAGCTCAGAATAGCCCTGGGGTGGAAGAAAAGACATAGGCATACGCATAGGCATCTCTAAAGAGGGTGGAAAAGATTGAGTATTATCTTATACCCTCCTCTTTGGTTTCCTAGCCTTTTCTCGACCTCGAGAACCAGTAGGGTCATTGTTACCTCGACCCTTGCCTATCATCTGCATAATATAATACATATTTAGATTGAAACATATAAAGAAACTAGCTATAAATGAGAGTTATTAAAGAAACCAACTTTTTAAAGCTCATCGACGTATTGTTCTTCATCCGAGAATTCTTCTTCCTCACTAGTTTGAGCTTCATCAGTTGATTCTTCTTCCTCGTTTTCTATAATTCTTACTTCATTTATATCAACTTCTTCCAATATGTGTTCAGGATGTTCCAAATCATTTTCTAAAACTTCGTCCACTATTTGGTGAACACTGGAGATATCGTTTTGATATGCAACATCTAACACATTCTCGACTTCCACCCTACCTACAGGCTTAGTTTTTATTACAACCCACCAATCGGACTTATTCCGCTGCAATGGATAAGGAGCATAATACACTTGTCTAACATTATGTGCAATTATGAAAGGATCATAGAGATCATACTCCCTCGTATGATTAACCTCAATTATGTTGCATTGACTGTGTACTCTTGTACCTCTTGTTGGATGTGGGTCAAACCACTTGCATCTAAAGAGTATCAATTTCTTAAATGGCCAACCTGTATATTCTAGTTCTATTATTTCTTTGAGCACACCATAATAATCAATATCTCCAACTTGGTTGCCATCACCACCTTGAACCCACACCCCACTGTTGTTGCTATTTTTATTTTTAGAGCAATCCTCTGTATGAAACTTATAACCATTCAAAACGTACTTAGACATTGTTGTGAACTCAAGCCCAGGTCCCCAAGATATATCTTTCAAAAATTGATTTACACCATTATTTGGATCATTTACCTACATATTGTTAAAAAAATTCATAAGTTAGCATAACTTCCAAATATTGTTTACCTACATAGTGTTAGAATATTTTAAGGATAAACTTACAAATTGTTTGAACCACGTATCAAATCTCGTATATACAGCATCATGGCCAAATTGACCCACGAAGAGACTGTGACACATCAAATATTTTAGTAGTTGCATTGAGATGTAATCACA
>NW_017672353.1:17538-43957 GCF_001879085.1 Nicotiana attenuata
TCACTTAGATTTGGTACCATCCGGGAAAGGCCAATGTGGTGGCCGATGCTTTGAGCCGAAAGGCAGTGAGTATGGGGAGTTTGGCATACCTTCCAGTTGAGGAGAGATCTCTTGCGGTTGATGTTCACGCTTTAGCCAACCGATTCGTGAGGTTGGATATTTCGGAGCCCAGTCAGGGTATTGGCTTGTGTGGTTTCTCGGTCTTTCCTATATGAGCGCATCAGAGAGCGCCAGTATGATGATCCACATTTGCTTGTTCTTAGGGACGGAGTTCAGCATGATGATTCCAGAGATGTGTCTATTGGAGATGATAGGGTATTGAGGATGCAGGGACGGATTTGTGTGCCCAATGTAGATGGGCTTCGGGAGTTGATTCTGGAGGAGGCCCATAGCTCGCGGTATTCTATTCATCAAGGAGCCGCGAAGATGTATCAGGATCTTAGACAGCATTATTGGTGGCGAAGAATGAAGAAAGATATTGTGGGTTTTGTAGCTCGGTGTCTCAATTGCCAGCAGGTGAAATATGAGCATCAGAGATCGGGTGGCTTGCTTCAGAGGATGGATATTCCTGAGTGGAAGTGGGAGCGGATCTCTATGGATTTTGTAGTTGGAGTCCCTCGGACTTTGAAGAAGTTCGATGCTATTTGGGTGATTGTGGATAGGCTGACCAAGTCCGCGCACTTCATTCCTATTTGTACTACTTATTCTTCAGAGCGGTTAGCAGAGATATACATTCGGGAGATTGTTCGGTTGCATGGTGTCCCAGTTTCCATCATTTCAGATCGCGGCACTCAGTTTACTTCCCAGTTCTGGCAGTCTGTTCAGCGAGAGTTGGGTACTCAGGTGCAGTTGAGCACAGCTTTTCACCCTCAGACGGACGGGCAGTCCGAGCACACCATTCAGATATTGGAGGATATGCTACGCGCTTGTGTTATTGATTTCGGAGTGTCATGGGATCAGTTACTATCGCTTGCTGAGTTTGCTTACAACAACAACTACCAGTCGAGTATCTAGATTGCTCCATATGAGGCCTTGTACGGGAGGCGGTGTAGATCTCCAGTTGGTTGGTTTGAGCCCGGTGAGGCTAGGCTATTGGGGACAGATTTTGTTCAGGCTGCCTTGGATAAAGTGAAGGTAATTCAGGAGAGACTTCGTACAACGCAGTTGAGGCAAAAGAGTTATGCTGACAGAAAGGTTCGAGATGTGTCCTTCATGGTCGGTGAGAAGGTTCTGATGAAGGTCTTGCCCACAAAAGGGGTTATGAGATTTGGAAAGAAAGGGAACTTGAGTCAGTGGTTTATTGGGCCTTTTGAGGTACTTCGAAAGATTGGGGAGGTGGCTTATGAGCATGCCTTGCCACCCAGTTTGTCGAGTGTGCATCCGATTTTCCATGTTTCTATGCTCCGTAAGTATATTGGGGATCCGTCTCATGTTCTGGATTTCAGCACGGTCCAGTTGGAGGGTGATTTGACTTATGATGTGGAGCCAACAGCTATTTTGGAGCGTCAGGTTCGGAAGTTGAGATCAAAAGATATTGTGTCGGTGAAGGTGCAGTGGAGAGGTCGGTCTGTGGAGGAGGCCACCTGGGAGACCGAGCGGGAGATGCGGAGCAGATATTCTCACCTATTTGAGGCTTCAGGTATGTTTCTTGACTCGTTCGAGGACGGACGTTTATTTAAGTTGGGGAGGATGTGACGACCGGGCCGGTCGACTTATGAGTTACCGATCAGTTTCCCCTATTTTTGCTTCTTTTTGCTTTGTCCATCTCTGTGTTGAGGTATCGGGTTAGTCGGAGTGAATCCGGAATGATTTTGATAAGGTTTGAGACACTTAGTCTCTTTTAAGAAGGCTTAAGTTGGAAAAGTCAACCGGATGTTGACTTATGTGTTAGAGGGATCGGATGTGAGTTTCGATGGTTCGGTTAGCTTCGAGAGGTGATTTATGACTTAGGAGTGTGATCGGCATGGATTTTGGAGGTCCGGAGTAGAATTAGGCTTGAATTGGGGAAGTTGAGATTTTGGCGATTTCCGGTTGGTAGGTGAGATTTTGATTCAGGGGTCGGAATAGAATTCTGAGAGTTGCAGTAGCTTCGTTATGTCATTTGGGATGTGTGTGCAAAATTTCAGGTCATTCGGACGTGGTTTGGTTGGGTTTTTTATCAAAAGCGTATTTCGGAAGGTTTTAGAAAAACTTAGGCTTGACTCCGATGTGTTTTGAGTGATTTGATGTTGTTTGAGGTGTTTTGATGATTGAAACAAGTTTGAATAAGGTTTTAGGAGGTGTTGGTGCAATTGGTTTGAAGTTCCGGGGGTTCCGGGTAGGTTCCAGGATGTTTTAGGCCAAAAATCATAGTTGTAGCAGGTCCAGAAGGGTTGCAGGCCTCGGAACCCACCTGCGCGGTCCGCACAAAATGAAGTGCGTCCGCGGTAGGTGCTGTGCGGACCGCACAAAATACAGTGCGGCCGCGGTGACGAACATTTCACTAGTCCTACTTCGGAATCACATATCTTTTGATCTACAAGGAATTTTGAGATGATTCAAAATGAAAGTTGTAGCCCTTCGTGTCTAGTTTCCATAAAGGTAAAGATATCGCAATTTGAATATCTGTAGCGAAAGTTATGGCCAAAATACTAAAGCCTGTCACTGCAGTCAAGACCTGTGCGGCCGCAGTCGTTTTTGTGCGGACCGCACTGGTTTTATGAGGACCGTGGTCATTTTTGTATGGTCCGCAGAGGTGGAAATCTGTGGGGTACTCTATAAATACGAGGTTTAGGGTTTTATTTGATATTTTGACCTAGAGAGCTCGGACTTTGGTGATTTATTGAAGGTTTTTCAAGAAATTCATCGAGATAAGCGATTCTAACTCAGATTTGGCTAGAGTACATGAATCTATCATTGAATTCATCATTTAATTCGTGATTTGGGATGGAATTTGGGAAGAAAATTTATGAAATCTTCCAAAAATATAAAATGATGATCTGAAGGACCAAATGGTATCAGAATTGGATAATTTTGGTATGGTTAGACTCGTGAGGGTATGAGGATTCTAAAAATATAAATTTTACCCGATTCCGAAATGTGGGCTCGGGGCTCGGGTTTTGGTAATTTCGGGAATTGTGTCATATTTTGATTGTTTTAGCTTGGGCTTTGTTCCCTTAGCATATTTTGACGTCCTCGTTCCGATTTTGGATAGATTCAACGTGCGTGGAGGCCGATTTGAGGGTCAAAGGCATTGCAAGCTAGAGATTTAGCCGGGTCGAGGTGAGTAATGCTTGTAAATGATGATCTGAGGGTTTGAAACCCCGGATTGCACATCGTAGTGCTATGTTGAGGTGAGACACACGTCTGTTGACGAGCGTGGGGTCGTACACTGTTGGGGATTGTGACTTGGTCCGCCCGGGTTTATGATTTTACCGCGAGTTTGACTAAAACTTATTTGTTATCACTATGATCTGGGCTGAATGCCTTATTTGGGCTTCGTCCCAATTATTTGAACCCTTCGGGGCTTTTTCTTGATATTTCCTCACTGTTTGAAATATTTACTTGAACTTAGTCATGTATTTTTCCACTGTTTTACTACTCAGCCGGTTTTTACTCAGTTTTGAGACTTAAATGATATTTTAAATGAAGTTTTGGGTTGAGACACACTGTTTTACTATTGCCCAAGGGGCTTGTGAGTACTTTTGACTAAGTAAGGCCGAGGGCCTATGTTATGAGGAGACATTGATACTGATTTGAGGCCGAGGGCCTGAGATATGTACGCCACGAGGTGGCTTGATCGATATGAGGCCGAGAGCCTAGTTGTGATGCCACGAGATGGCTTGTTATTGCGCTTGGGTCGTAAGGGGCCCCTCCCGGAGTCTGCACACCCCTAGTGAGCGCGGGTACCCAGTGTGATGTGAGATTGAGCCCGGGGGGCTGTTATTGTTCTGAGTTGTTGCTTGAGGGGCGGATGTGGTGATACTGTGCCCGAGGGGCGAGCTTTTATTTATTTACTGTACCTTAAATTATCTGTCATTTACCTGTTTACTTGTTGGAAGAGGATTTTACTGGATTTTTACTAGTTTTACTGCTTTTAAATGATTTTACTGCTTCATCATAGAATGCTTTGTGCCTTGCGTGATTTCTTACTTTCAGTCATTATTTACATTTATTACCCACTGAGTTGGAGTACTCACTTTACTCCCTGCAACCTGTGTGCAGATTCAAGCGTATCAGGTTCCGCTCCGGAGTGTTGATTTCCTCCAGTTCCAGGCGGGCTTCTTCGGAGATTACGAGGTAGTTGTTGACGTCCGCAGCCCCGTGTCTCTATTTCTCTATTTTTCCTGTTCTTCCAAACAAATGTAGTTGTTTATGACTTAGTAGACTGTATTGTGGATTCATAGATGCTCGTGACTTGTGACACCCCAGTTAGGGCTGTGTCGGGTTGGATTTCCGCATTTCTTTTGTTATTTCCGCTATTCAGTGTTAGTATACCATGTTTTAAACTATTATGTGTTGGTTAACTGTTTTAAAAGATGAATGGGTTGAACTGGCTGGCCTTGTCTTCACGAGAGGAGCCATCACGACCGGGTTCGGGGTTAGGGTCGTGGCAAGTTAGTATCAGAGCCTAGGTTACATAGGTCTCACGAGTCATGAGCAGGTTTAGTAGAGTCTCGCGGATCGGAACGGAGACGTCTGTATTTATTCTCGAGAGGCTGCAGAACCTTTAGGAAAACTTCACCTTCTTGAAATTCTTATCGTGTGAGTTGTTGATCTGACTACTTAACTTCTGTTGTTCCATTTTCTCACAGATGGTGAGGACACGCACTACCGGGTAGGACGGACGACCACCAATGCCACCAGCTGCGGCCACCAGAGGCCGAGGAGGCGTGGTAGGGGCATGGCAGCGAGGGCAGCACCTGCAGATCCACCAGCTGCCCCAGTTCAGGACCAGGTCCCAGCTGTGGACCCTCCCGCAGCCGCAGCTACTTTACAGGCCGGGACAGGCAGTCAGACTCCCGCCGCCCGCACGCCTGAGCAGGTCGTGCAGGGGCTTCAGACGCCGGGGGCACCTCCAGCCCAGCCGGTCGCAGCTGCTTAGCACTATATAGTTCCTGTCATGCCAGAGGATGAGTAGCGCCAGTTGGAGAGATTTAGGAGGCTTCAGCCTCCATCATTCAGCGGAGTAGAGGGCGAGGATGCCCAGGGCTTTTTAGACAAGTGTGAGAGGATGCTTCGCACAGTCGGTATCCTGGAGACCGGGGTCACTTTCACTACTTATCAGTTTCCAGGACCTGCTTTTACTTGGCGGGAGGATCTTGAGAGGCGTAGGCCTGCTGGTGCAGCACCCCTATCTTGGCAGCAGTTCTCCGTTCTCTTTTTGGAGAAGTATGTACCACAATCTCGCCGAGAGGAGCTGCGTAGACAGTTTGAGTGGTTGCGTCAGGGAGACATGACTGTGTCACAGTATGAGTTGCGATTCTCTGAGTTGGCTCGTCATGCCATCTGGTTGGTCCCGACAGATCGAGAGAGGATCAGGAGGTTTGTTGATGGTCTTACTTATCAGCTCCGTATCCTTATGACCACGGAGAGGGTGACTGGTGCTACATTCGAGGAGGTTGTGGATATTGCCAGGGAGATTGAGTCTGTCCGTCGCCAGGAGCGAGAGGAGCGGGAGGCCAAGAGGCCTCGAGGATCTGGTAGCTACAGTGGTGGTCCTTCGAGGGGCCAGTTCCAGCACGGCAGAGGTTGACAGTTCCGTCAGGGTCAGTCTGATCGCTCAGGTTATCGAGGATCATCATCGGGTCATCGTTCCCACGGTTCTCACCAGGGCCATTCTTCACTTAGTGCCCTCCCAGCTCAGAGCTCATCTCGTGCTCCATCTGTTCAGGGCTCTTCTACTCCGAGTGCTTCTGCTAGTCACTCCGGTGCGAGGGGTTCCCATCAGTCCCCTTCTCCGGCACCTAGGATTTGTTACGAGTATGGTGAGATGGACCACATGTGGAGGCAGTGTCCCCACCGTGTTGCTAGTTTATCCCAGCAGAGGGGTCAGTCATCAACTTCAGCGCCAGTTTCTCCACCACCACCCGCCCAGCCAGCTAAGGGTGGGGATCAGTCAGCCAGGGGTCGCCCCAGAGGGGGAGGTCGATCAGGGGGCGGTCAGGCCCGTTTCTATGCTCTTCCAGGCAGGCCCGATGCATTGCTTCTGATGTTGTTATTACATGTATTATTTCAGTCTGCCACAGAGATGCCTCTTGTCACACCTCCTTTTTACTTACTACACCCCGTGAAGGGTATAATAGAAGGAGTTTTTCCAATTAAAGGACAATCGAAACGGGATTCGTTTATTAAGAGATTCAGAGTCGGCACTTGGGAGATTTATGGTGTCCCAAGTCACCGGTTTGAATCCCGAATCGAGGAAAAGGGTTTGACTCTATTTAACAGTCGCGAACCAGAAATCCGAGTAAGGAATTCTGTTAACCCGGGAGAAGGGGTTAGGCACTCCCGCGTTTCGTGGTTCTAGCACGGTCGCTCAACTGCTATATTTGGCTAAAGTCTAATTTTAATACATGTTCAACCTATGTGCATTTTCAGAATTATTTAACCGTTTTTAATTAGTTTTTATGCAAGTGAACGCCGTTTAAGAGCGTATTTTTGGATCACGTCACATGAAATGCACCCGGATCTTTGACACCTCCTATTCAACGTTTTGGGATTTGGATTTGGGTTGCATGAAAATGCACACCCGTATTTAAAGAAGGTAAAAATTATTAAAAAGCGCGCCTAAAAGTGGCTAGCGTCTTATTAACTTTGCGGAAGGCCATGAAAAATTCGCTAAAATGGCACGTCCCGAATTTCTAAAATATTTTAATGTATACATTTGTTGATGGTCCCGCAATTTATGTGTTTTTGTTTAGCGAGGCTCATCTCATTTATCATTTAAAGGTCCGACCTAAAAGTGAACTAGGGTTTTCTATTGGATTTGTCTCTAAGAGGGCCTAGTTAATTAGCATTATTAACTACCATTAAAAGTGATCAAGTAAAATGGGCCTCCAGTTCAAGTCCACACTTGAACAAGAGGAAATACCTCTTAGCTCAAGTGTGCTACTTAACACAAAGGCCCAAAAACCTATGATTAAATTATTTCAAAAGCCAAACCTTTAACAAGTAAAAAATGGGAGTTTTTAACAAATTATGAGAAGCAGCCCCATAGGAGGGAATTGACATATCAATGCCGTTCAAAACAGGCCCAGACTTTGATTGTGCCCAGTTAGGCGGCCTGGGCCTGTGATAAGCCCAAATATCTGATACCATTTTCATTTTGGTCTTGTTAGCACTCAACGGGCAGCTACAATATTTCAAATCAAACCATCACAAAGAAGTGACTTATATTATATTAAGGCTCAAGTTAGACTAATGATCACTGATTTAATAACCTCAAACAATTCAACTACTATTATAAACCAAAGCTACTCTATACTAGATAATTGCTCATCAATTGACATCTAACTATGGACAGGCGATAATCCAGACATACAGGGACTTGAATATCCAATGTCAACTAAGTTACCTCTACTAAAAACACACTGAAGTTCAACATAATCCTAAATAATTCGAACTAGCACTGAATATTCATTAATAGTCCATTAACAGTCCATTGACAATTCTGATTGTTCAAGCCCAATAAGAACATTAACACATTCATGAACACTACACAAAATATAAACTGTCTAACAGCAAGCTCATAACAAAATCGTGCAGCAGGTTTTTATTTCATCTTCAATTGGGTATTCATATGGCTTCAGAGTCAAATATGTACCTGGAATTTGTAAATAAGAAGGAAAAGGTGAGATCAGCAGCAGTAGATGGCATGCAGCAGTATTAAACACAAGAGCGAGGACAATTGCAGGTTCAACACAACTTCACAAAGCCCAGGAATGAGTTACAGAGAATCAGCAGCAGCTAATCGATCAAAAACAAACTTGTTTGACCTCAAGTTTACTCGCAATTGCACTAGGAAATTTCAAAACACCTTCAACACTCAAAAAACACCCAATAAAACTCAAATAGACCCCAAACATCTTCAGATGCTTTAAACCTTCTAATACAGGACAGAAAAAGAGAGGTCCGAGCTAATTTTGACCCTAAATGAGCTAACTAATTGAATTAAGAGCTGCAATTTGAGAAACGATCTAAGGAAGATCAATGTAACAGTTTTTCTTTTTTTGTATTTTTGTGACTTTTGTGCATTTTTTTTTTGGAGATTTTCTAAGACGGGAAAGGGAATTTTAGATCTAGTGTTTGAATCTCAAATTCAAATCTAGCTTCTGGAAACTAAGACTATATTGGGGGGGAATTTTTTTTGGGGTTCTCAAACTTGTTCTCTAAGGCATTGGCATGCCTTTTTATAGGCAAAATGAGGGCAACCCTCAGATTCTCAGCTTTCTTTTTAGTCCCTCTTTTATTTTTCAGATTTCACTTAATTAGTCCCTTATTTCTTGACTTGTTGCTCAAGTCACTGCATTAAGTTATTAAAACTCTAATTGGAACCCCATCTAGAATGTTCTAGGGGTTCCCAAATCAGTTATTTGCAGGGTTCCCTATCTATTGAATTTCCTATATTACCCTTGCACTAATCTGAAATTACTAAGTCTAGTCAAACTAACCCCCATCCTTTTTACCTTAGTCAAATAACTATGGTTAAGTGTTTAACAGGAGCTGAAAAATTCAGCTAAGTCTAAACCAATCCTAAAATTAAACTAATCACTCAAGCTAACTAATCAAAGCATGGCAAGTAATTCTAACTAAGCTGTTAACCCAAATTGAAATTATTCACTAAACCAAACAGCAATTCGAATGAAATTGAAACTAATGTCAAATATCATTAACAATCATGAACTACCCAAACCAAGCACAAAATCAAAGCGTCAACTAACATGGAAAAAAATTAATCAAATGAAGAAGGATCTTAAGAACAATCAGAACAAACTTAAAATGAACCTAGAACACTGAACAAGAACCTCATCTAAACTAATGACAAAATCAAAAGAATAAATTCATGCTATTGATTATCAGTGAATTAGAACTCAAACAAACATGAAAATGAACAAATAAGAACAGAGGAAAACGAATTCAATTACTGATTCTAGACGGATTGTCAAACAGAACGAAAAGAACAAAACCTAAATTAATTCATCATGAAAAAATGCCGGTCGTGGAGGAAAAACTAATATAAATACCAAAAAAAAACAAAGAAAACTCACCCTATGAAGTTCTAGGGTTCTGCTGCTTTGTGATCAAAAATTCGGGCAATTGCAGCGATATTTGAAGGAATCCAATTGGGGGCTCGTGAAGAGGAGGATGAGAGGAGTATGGGGTGTAATTTTGGGAAAGTTTGGAAGGCGGCGCCGCCGTGGGCGGCGGAGGCGACGCCTAGGGTTTGGGTTATTTGACAAATTTGACGGGGATTTGGGGGAAGTGAAGGGCGGATTTGTGACGAGGATGACGAGGAGGTATTGTGGTGTAATTTTGGTGTCATTTGGAGGAAGTGGCGTCATGGCCGGAGATATTTCAAACGGATATTCGAGGCCTTAGGACAAGATTCGAGGGAAGCCATTGACGGATTTGAAAAGAGGATGAGAAGGGGAACAAGGGGTGTTAATTTGGTGGTGTTTGGGGACTGGCCGCCGCCGTGAGATGATTCCCGGCGGCGGCGCGAGGCGGCGTTACAGGGTCTAGTCTTGGGTGCGTTGAGAGAGACGATACGGGGGGGGGGGGGGTGACACGGTTCGGACAGTTAAGTATCAAAAGGACCCCACTTCCCAGCCGTTGGATCAAATATCCTAGACGGCTGAGATTCAACCGGTCAAAAACGACCCCGTTTTGCTTTAAAGAGGGGCAGGCCGGGTTTGGGCATTTGGGCTGGGAAAATGGGTGTGTTCTGATCCGTTTTTGGGGTCTCTCTAGGCTGAAACATCTATGGCCCAATTTCGAACCTTTTAATTCTTTATAAATGTTTTCTTTGTTTTCTTTTCTTTATTCCTTTTTATTTTGTATTTATTTTATTCATTATTTATATTTTCCTGATTTTTATTAAATGCCAAATCAAAAAATAAAAACCCAAATTGATTTCTAGAATTATGTTACTCAATTTCCAACTATACTAATTCCTAATTTAAATGCAAACTAAGACAAATTACAAGTATAAATGCAAAAGAACTTTTTTGTTGTTTTCTTCTTTATGAAGCAACTCAATTAATCCTAAAATATGAAAATAAATCCTAAATGCAACTGTCAAGCGTAGTTTTTTTATATATTTTCATATGAATTAACTGCACACATAAAATGCAAACAATTAACGCAAAAATAACAAAAATTCACAAAATTGCAGAATAATGAAGAAAATCATTTTGTTTGAATTTATAGGAGTAATTCACTTAAGGCAAAAATCATGTGCTCACACCTCTGTACTATTTGATCCCGGTTCTACCTATTCTTATGTGTCAATCATACTTTGCGCCCTATTTGGGTACTCCTCGTGAGTTTCTTGCTTTACCTGTACATGTATCTACCTCTGTGGGTGATACTATTGTTGTAGACCGTCGTGTTTGGTGACTATTGGGGGTTCGGAGACCCGAGTCGATATTTTATTGTTGAGTATGGTGGATTTTGATGTCATTCTGGGCATGGATTGGTTATCTCCGTGCCGCGCTATTCTAGATTGTCATGCCAAGACAGTCACATTGGCTATACCGGGTGTGCCACGGATTGAGTGGCGTGGCGTGATTGATTATGTTCCTAGTAGAGTAATCTCTTTCTTAAAGGCCCAGCGTATGGTTTGGAAGGGTTGTTTGTCATATCTTGCTTTTGTGAGGGATGTTGGAGCTGAGACTCCCAGTATTGATTCTGTCCCAGTTGTGAGGGATTTCCCTGATGTATTTCCTGCAGACCTACCGGGCATGCCCCCGGACAGGGATATTGATTTTGGTATTGACCTGATGCCGGGCACTCAGCCCATTTCTATTCCACCGTATCGTATGGCACCAGCGGAGCTAAAGGAGTTAAAGGAGCAGCTTCAAGAACTCCTAGATAAGGGGTTCATACGGCCTAGCGTGTCACCTTGGGGTGCGCCAGTTCTGTTTGTGAAGAAAAAGGTTGGCACTATGAGAATGTGCATTGATTATAGGCAATTGAACAAGGTAACAGTGAAGAACAAGTATCCATTGCCTCGCATTGATGATTTATTCGACCAGCTTCAGGGAGCGAGGGTGTTTTCCAAGATTGATCTCCGTTCGGGTTATCACCAGTTGAAGATCAGGGATTCAGATATTTATAAGACGACCTTCAGGACCAGATATGGTCATTATGAGTTCCTGGTCATGTCTTTTGGGCTGACCAATGCCCCAGCAGTGTTCATGCATCTGATGAACAGCGTAATCCGGCCTTATCTTGATTCATTTCTTATAGTTTTCATTGATGATATCCTGGTATATTCGCGTAGTCAGGAGGAGCACGCGGAGCATTTGAGGGTTGTGTTACAGAGATTGAGAGAGGAGAAGCTTTATGCCAAGTTCTCCAAGTGTGAGTTTTGGCTCAACTCAGTGGCATTCTTGGGACACGTAGTGTCCAGCAAGGGTATTCAGGTTGATCCAAAGAAGATAGAGGCGGTGCAGAGTTGGCCCACACCGTCCTCAGCCACAGAGATTCGTAGTTTTCTTGGTTTGGCAGGCTATTATCGCCGGCTTGTTCAGGGATTCTCATCTATCGCATCGCCCTTGACCAAGTTGACTCAGAAGGGTGCTTCATTTGTATGGTCGGACGAGTGTGAGGAGAGCTCTCAGTAGCTCAAGACAGCTTTGGCCATGGCTCCAGTGTTGGTTTTGCCATCAACTCCAGGTTCATATACCACATATTTTGATGCTTCGAGAGTAGGGATTGGTTGTGTGTTGATGCAGGAGGGTAGATTTATTGCTTATGCTTCTCGTCAGTTGAAGCCCCATGAGAAGAACTACCCCGTTCATGATTTGGAGTTGGCTGCCATAGTTCATGCGTTGAAGATTTGGAGGCATTACTTGTATGGTGTATCTTGTGAGGTATTCACTGATCATCGCAGTCTACAACATTTGTTCAAGCAAAAGGATCTTAACTTGAGGCAGCGGGGATGGTTGGAGTTACTTAAGGATTATGACATCACTATATTGTACCATCCGGGAAAGGCCAATGTGGTGGCCGATGCTTTGAGCCGAAAGGCAGTGAGTATGGGGAGTTTGGCATACCTTCTAGTTGGGGAGAGAGCTCTTGCGGTTGATGTTCAGGCTTTAGCCAACCGGTTCATGAGGTTGGATATTTCGGAGCCCAGTCGGGTATTGGCTCGTGTGGTTTCTCGATCTTCCCTATATGAACGCATCAGAGAGCACCAATATGATGATCCAAATTTGCTTGTTCTTAGGGACAGAGTTCAGCATGGCGATGCCAGGGATGTATCTATTGGAGATGATGGGGTATTGAGGATGCATGATCGGATTTGCGTGCCCAATGTAGATGGGCTTCGGGAGTTGATTCTGGAGGAGGTCCATAGCGCGCGGTATTCTATTCATCCAGGAGGCACGAAGATGTATCAGGATCTTAGACAGCATTATTGGTGGCGGAGAATGAAGAAAGATATTGTGGGATTTGTAGCTCGGTGTCTCAATTGTCAGCAAGTGAAATATGAGCATCAAAGACCGGGTGGCTTGCTTTGGAGGATGGATATTCCTGAGTGGAAGTGGGAGCGGATCACTATAGATTTTGTAGTTGGACTTCCTCGGACTTTGAAGAAGTTAGATGCTATTTGGGTGATTGTGGATAGGCTGACCAAGTCCGCGCACTTCATTCCTATTTGTACTACTTATTCTTCAGAGCGGTTAGCAGAGATATACATTCGGGAGATTGTTCGGTTGCATGGTGTCCCAGTTTCCATCATTTCAGATCGCGGCACTCAGTTTACTTCCCAGTTCTGGCAGTCTGTTCAGCGAGAGTTGGGTACTCAGGTGCAGTTGAGCACAGCTTTTCACCCTCAGACGGACGGGCAGTCCGAGCACACCATTCAGATATTGGAGGATATGCTACGCGCTTGTGTTATTGATTTCGGAGTGTCATGGGATCAGTTACTATCGCTTGCTGAGTTTGCTTACAACAACAACTACCAGTCGAGTATCTAGATTGCTCCATATGAGGCCTTGTACGGGAGGCGGTGTAGATCTCCAGTTGGTTGGTTTGAGCCCGGTGAGGCTAGGCTATTGGGGACAGATTTTGTTCAGGCTGCCTTGGATAAAGTGAAGGTAATTCAGGAGAGACTTCGTACAACGCAGTTGAGGCAAAAGAGTTATGCTGACAGAAAGGTTCGAGATGTGTCCTTCATGGTCGGTGAGAAGGTTCTGATGAAGGTCTTGCCCACAAAAGGGGTTATGAGATTTGGAAAGAAAGGGAACTTGAGTCAGTGGTTTATTGGGCCTTTTGAGGTACTTCGAAAGATTGGGGAGGTGGCTTATGAGCATGCCTTGCCACCCAGTTTGTCGAGTGTGCATCCGATTTTCCATGTTTCTATGCTCCGTAAGTATATTGGGGATCCGTCTCATGTTCTGGATTTCAGCACGGTCCAGTTGGAGGGTGATTTGACTTATGATGTGGAGCCAACAGCTATTTTGGAGCGTCAGGTTCGGAAGTTGAGATCAAAAGATATTGTGTCGGTGAAGGTGCAGTGGAGAGGTCGGTCTGTGGAGGAGGCCACCTGGGAGACCGAGCGGGAGATGCGGAGCAGATATTCTCACCTATTTGAGGCTTCAGGTATGTTTCTTGACTCGTTCGAGGACGGACGTTTATTTAAGTTGGGGAGGATGTGACGACCGGGCCGGTCGACTTATGAGTTACCGATCAGTTTCCCCTATTTTTGCTTCTTTTTGCTTTGTCCATCTCTGTGTTGAGGTATCGGGTTAGTCGGAGTGAATCCGGAATGATTTTGATAAGGTTTGAGACACTTAGTCTCTTTTAAGAAGGCTTAAGTTGGAAAAGTCAACCGGATGTTGACTTATGTGTTAGAGGGATCGGATGTGAGTTTCGATGGTTCGGTTAGCTTCGAGAGGTGATTTATGACTTAGGAGTGTGATCGGCATGGATTTTGGAGGTCCGGAGTAGAATTAGGCTTGAATTGGGGAAGTTGAGATTTTGGCGATTTCCGGTTGGTAGGTGAGATTTTGATTCAGGGGTCGGAATAGAATTCTGAGAGTTGCAGTAGCTTCGTTATGTCATTTGGGATGTGTGTGCAAAATTTCAGGTCATTCGGACGTGGTTTGGTTGGGTTTTTTATCAAAAGCGTATTTCGGAAGGTTTTAGAAAAACTTAGGCTTGACTCCGATGTGTTTTGAGTGATTTGATGTTGTTTGAGGTGTTTTGATGATTGAAACAAGTTTGAATAAGGTTTTAGGAGGTGTTGGTGCAATTGGTTTGAAGTTCCGGGGGTTCCGGGTAGGTTCCAGGATGTTTTAGGCCAAAAATCATAGTTGTAGCAGGTCCAGAAGGGTTGCAGGCCTCGGAACCCACCTGCGCGGTCCGCACAAAATGAAGTGCGTCCGCGGTAGGTGCTGTGCGGACCGCACAAAATGCAGTGCGGCCGCGGTGACGAACATTTCACTGGTCCTACTTCGGAATCACATATCTTTTGATCTACAAGGAATTTTGAGATGATTCAAAATGAAAGTTGTAGCCCTTCGTGTCTAGTTTCCATAAAGGTAAAGATATCGCAATTTGAATATCTGTAGCGAAAGTTATGGCCAAAATACTAAAGCCTGTCACTGCAGTCAAGACCTGTGCGGCCGCAGTCGTTTTTGTGCGGACCGCACTGGTTTTATGAGGACCGTGGTCATTTTTGTATGGTCCGCAGAGGTGGAAATCTGTGGGGTACTCTATAAATACGAGGTTTAGGGTTTTATTTGATATTTTGACCTAGAGAGCTCGGACTTTGGTGATTTATTGAAGGTTTTTCAAGAAATTCATCGAGATAAGCGATTCTAACTCAGATTTGGCTAGAGTACATGAATCTATCATTGAATTCATCATTTAATTCGTGATTTGGGATGGAATTTGGGAAGAAAATTTATGAAATCTTCCAAAAATATAAAATGATGATCTGAAGGACCAAATGGTATCAGAATTGGATAATTTTGGTATGGTTAGACTCGTGAGGGTATGAGGATTCTAAAAATATAAATTTTACCCGATTCCGAAATGTGGGCTCGGGGCTCGGGTTTTGGTAATTTCGGGAATTGTGTCATATTTTGATTGTTTTAGCTTGGGCTTTGTTCCCTTAGCATATTTTGACGTCCTCGTTCCGATTTTGGATAGATTCAACGTGCGTGGAGGCCGATTTGAGGGTCAAAGGCATTGCAAGCTAGAGATTTAGCCGGGTCGAGGTGAGTAATGCTTGTAAATGATGATCTGAGGGTTTGAAACCCCGGATTGCACATCGTAGTGCTATGTTGAGGTGAGACACACGTCTGTTGACGAGCGTGGGGTCGTACACTGTTGGGGATTGTGACTTGGTCCGCCCGGGTTTATGATTTTACCGCGAGTTTGACTAAAACTTATTTGTTATCACTATGATCTGGGCTGAATGCCTTATTTGGGCTTCGTCCCAATTATTTGAACCCTTCGGGGCTTTTTCTTGATATTTCCTCACTGTTTGAAATATTTACTTGAACTTAGTCATGTATTTTTCCACTGTTTTACTACTCAGCCGGTTTTTACTCAGTTTTGAGACTTAAATGATATTTTAAATGAAGTTTTGGGTTGAGACACACTGTTTTACTATTGCCCAAGGGGCTTGTGAGTACTTTTGACTAAGTAAGGCCGAGGGCCTATGTTATGAGGAGACATTGATACTGATTTGAGGCCGAGGGCCTGAGATATGTACGCCACGAGGTGGCTTGATCGATATGAGGCCGAGAGCCTAGTTGTGATGCCACGAGATGGCTTGTTATTGCGCTTGGGTCGTAAGGGGCCCCTCCCGGAGTCTGCACACCCCTAGTGAGCGCGGGTACCCAGTGTGATGTGAGATTGAGCCCGGGGGGCTGTTATTGNGGCCCAGCGTATGGTTTGGAAGGGTTGTTTGTCATATCTTGCTTTTGTGAGGGATGTTGGAGCTGAGACTCCCAGTATTGATTCTGTCCCAGTTGTGAGGGATTTCCCTGATGTATTTCCTGCAGACCTACCGGGCATGCCCCCGGACAGGGATATTGATTTTGGTATTGACCTGATGCCGGGCACTCAGCCCATTTCTATTCCACCGTATCGTATGGCACCAGCGGAGCTAAAGGAGTTAAAGGAGCAGCTTCAAGAACTCCTAGATAAGGGGTTCATACGGCCTAGCGTGTCACCTTGGGGTGCGCCAGTTCTGTTTGTGAAGAAAAAGGTTGGCACTATGAGAATGTGCATTGATTATAGGCAATTGAACAAAGTAACAATTAAGAACAAGTATCTTTTGCCTCACATTGATGATTTATTCGACCAGCTTCAGGGAGCGAGGATTTTCTCCAAGATTGATCTCCGTTCTGGTTATCACCAGTTGAAGATCAGGGATTCGGATATTCTTAAGACGGCCTTGAGGACCAGATATGGCCATTATAAGTTCCTGGTTATGTCTTTTGGGCTGACCAATGCCCCAGCAGCGTTCATGCATCTAATGAACAGCGTGTTCCGGCCTTATCTTGATTTATTTTTTATAGTTTTTATTGGTGATATCCTGGTATATTCGTGTAGTCAGGAGGAGCACACGGAGCATTTGAGGGTTGTGTTGTAGAGTTTGAGAGAGGAGAAGCTTTATGCAAAGTTATCCAAGTGTAAGTTTTGGCTCAGTTCAGTGGCATTCTTGGGACACGTGGTGTCCAGTGAGGGTATTCAGGTTGATCCAAAGAAGATAGAGGCGGTGCAAAGTTGGCTCAGACCGTCCTCAGCCACAGAGATTCATAGTTTTCTTGGTTTGGCAGGCTATTATCGCTGGTTTGTTCAGGGATTCTCATCTATCGCATCGCCCTTGACCAAGTTGACTCAGAAGGTTCGTGTGTATGGTCGGACGAGTGTGAGGACAGCTTTCAGAAGCTCAAGACAGCTTTGACCACAGCTCCTGTGTTGGTTTAGCCATCAGCTTCAGGTTCATATACCGTATGTTGTGATGCTTCGAGAGTAGGGATTGGTTGTGAGTTGATGCAAGAGGATAGAGTTATTGCTTATGCTTCTCGTCAGTTGAATCCCCATGATAAGAACTACCCCGTTCATGATTTGGAGTTGGCTGCCATAGTTCATGCGTTGAAGATTTGGAGGCATTACTTGTATGGCGTATCTTGTGAGGTATTCACTGATCATCGCAGTCTTCAGCATATGTTCAAGCAAAAGGATCTTAATTTGAGGCAGCGGAGATGGTTGGAGTTACATAAGGATTATGACATCACTATATTGTACCATCCGGGAAAGGCCAATGTGGTGGCCGATGCTTTGGGCCGAAAGGCAGTGAGTATGCGGAGTTTGCCATACCTTCCAGTTGGGGAGAGAGCTCTTGCGGTTGATGTTCAAGCTTTAGCCAACCGATTCATGAGGATGGATATTTCGGAGCCCAGTCGGGTATTGGCTTGTGTGGTTTCTCGATCTTCCCTATATGAGCGCATCAGAGAGCGCCAGTATGATGATCCACATTTGTGTGTTCTTAGGGACAGAGTTCAGCATGATGATGCCAGAGATGTGTCTATTGGAGATGATGGGGTATTGAGGATGCAGGCCGGATTTGTGTGCCCAATGTAGATGGGCTTCGGGAGTTGATTCTGGAGGAGGCCCATAGCTCGCGGTATTCTATTCATCAAGGAGCCGCGAAGATGTATCAGGATCTTAGACAGCATTATTGGTGGCGGAGAATGAAAAAAGATATTGTGGGTTTTGTAGCTCGGTGTCTCAATTGTCAGCAGGTGAAATATGAGTATCAGAGACCGGGTGGCTTGCTTCAGAGGATGGATATTCGTGAGTGGAAGTGGGAGCGGATCACTATGGATTTTGTAGTTGGACTCCCTCAGACTTTGAAGAAGTTCGATGCTATTTGGGTGATTGTGGATAGGCTGACCAAGTCCGCGCACTTCATTCCTATTTGTACTACTTATTCTTCAGAGCGGTTAGCAGAGATATACATTTGGGAGATTGTTCGATTGCATGGTGTCCCAGTTTCCATCATTTCAGATCGGGGCACTCAGTTTACTTCCCAGTTCTGGCAGTCTGTTCAGCGAGAGTTGGGTACTCAGGTGCAGTTGAGCACAGCTTTTCACCCTCAGACAGACGGGCAGTCCAAGCGCACCATTCAGATCTTGGAGGATATGCTACGCGCTTGTTTTATTGATTTTGGAGGGTCATGGGATCAGTTCCTACCGCTTGCATAGTTTGCTTACAACAACAGCTACCAGTCGAGTATCCAGATGGCTCCATATGAGGCCTTGTACGGGAGGCGGTGTAGATCTCCAGTTGGTTGGTTTGAGCCCGGTGAGGCTAGGCTATTGGGGACAGATTTGGTTTAGGCTGCCTTGGATAAAGTGAAGGTAATTCAGGAGAGACTTCGTACAGCGCAGTCGAGGCAAAAGAGTTATGCTGACAGGAAGGTTCGAGATGTGTCCTTCATGGTCGGTGAGAAGGTTCTGTTGAAGGTCTCACCCACAAAAGGGGTTATGAGATTTGGAAAGAAAGGGAAGTTGAGTCCGTGGTTTATTGGGCCTTTTGAGGTACTT
This sequence comes from Nicotiana attenuata, assembly GCF_001879085.1. Lineage (NCBI taxonomy): Eukaryota > Viridiplantae > Streptophyta > Magnoliopsida > Solanales > Solanaceae > Nicotiana > Nicotiana attenuata. The sequence continues at coordinate 36,312 of NW_017672353.1, forward strand.
CGGAAGATTGGGGAGGTGGCATATGAGCTTGCCTTGCCTCCCAATTTGTCGAGTGTGCATCCGGTTTTCCATGTTTCTATGCTCCGTAAGTATATTGGGGATCCATCTCATGTTCTGGATTTCAGCACGGTCCAGTTGGAGGGTGATTTGACTTATGATGTGGAGCCAGCAACTATTTTGGAGTGTCAGGTTCGGAAGTTGAGATCAAAAGATATTGTGTCAGTGAAGGTGCAGTGGAGAGGTCGGCCCGTGGAGGAGGCCACCTGGAAGACCGAGCAGGAGATGCGGAGCAGATATCCTCACCTATTTGAGGCTTCAGGTATGTTTCTTGACTCGTTCGAGGACGAACGTTTATTTAAGTTGGGGAGGATGTGACAACCCGGCCGGTCGTCTTATGAGTTACCGGTCAGTTTCCCCCATTTCTGCTTCTATTTGCTTTTTCTATCTCTGTGTTGAGGTATCGGGTTAGTCGGAGTGAATCTAGAATGATTTTGATAAGGTTTGAGACACTTAGTCTCTTTTAAGAAGGCTTAAGTTAGAAAGTCAACCGGATGTTGACTTATGTGTTAGAGGGATCGGATGTGAGTTCCGATGGTTCGGTTAGCTTCGAGAGGTGATTTATGACTTAGGAGTTTGATCGGAATGGATTTTGGAGATCCGGAGTAGAATTAGGCTTGAATTGGGGAAGTTGAGATTTTGGCGATTTCCGGTTGGTAGGTGAGATTTTGATTCAGGGGTCAGAATAGAATTCCGAGAGTTGCAGTAGCTTCGTTATGTCATTTGGGATGTGTGTGCAAAATATCAGGTCATTCGGACGTGGTTTGGTTAGGTTTTTTATCAAAAGCGTATTTCGGAAGGTTTTAGAAAAACTTAGGCTTGAATCCGATGTGTTTTGGGTGAGTTGATGTTGTTTGAGGTATTTTGATGATTGGAACAAGTTTGAATAAGGTTTTAGGAGGTTTTGGTGCAATTGGTTTGATGTTTCGGGTGTTCCGGGTAGGTTCAGAGTTGTTTTAGGCCAAAAATCATAGTTGTAGCAGGTCCAAAAGGGTTGCAGGCCTCGGAACCCACCAGCGCGATCCGCACAAAATGAAGTGCGTCCGCGGTAGGTGCTGTGCGGACCGCACAAAATGCAGTGCGGCCGCGGTGACGAACATTTCACTGGTCCTACTTCGGAAGCTCATATCTTTTGATCTACAAGGAAATTTGATATGATCCAAAATAAAAGTTGTAGCCCTTCGTGTCTAGTTTCCATAAAGGTTAAGATATCGCAATTTGGACATCTGTAGCGAAAGTTATGGCCAAAATACTAAAGCCTGTCACTGCAGTCAAGACTTGTACGGCCGCAGTCGTTTTTGTGCGGACCGCACTGGTTTTATGCGGACCGCGGTCATTTTTGTGTGGTCCGCAGAGGTGGAAATCCGTGGGGTACTCTATAAATATGAGGTTTTGGGTTTTATTTGATATTTTGACCTAGAGAGCTCGGATTTTGGCGATTTTTCGAAGGTTTTTCAAGAAATTCATCGGGGTAAGTGATTCTAAATCAGATTTGGCTAGAATACATGAATCTATCATTGAATTCATCATTTAATTCGTGATTCGGGATGGAATTTGGGAAGAAAATTTATGAAATCTTCCAAAAATGTATGAGGATTCTAAAAATGTAAATTTTACCCGATTCCGAGATGTGGGCTCGGGGCTCGGGTTTTTGTAATTTCGGGAATTGTGTCATATTTTGATTGTTTTCGCTTGGGCTTTGTTCCCTTAGCATATTTTGATGTCCTCGTTCCGATTTTGGATAGATTCGACGTGCGTGGAGGCCGATTTGAGGGGCAAAGGCGTTGCGAGCTAGAGATTTAGCTGGGTCGAGGTGAGTAATGCTTGTAAATGATGATCTGAGGGTTTGAAACCCCGGATTGCACATTGTAGTGCTATGTTGAGGTGAGACACATGCCTGTTGACGAGCGTGGGGTCGTACACTGTTGGGGATTGTGACTTGGTCCACCCCGGTTGATGATTTTACCGCGGGTTTGACTGAAACTTATTTGTTATCATTATGATCTGGGCTGAATGCCTTATTTGGGCTTCGTGCCAATAATTTGAACCCTTCGGGGCTTTTTCTTGATATTCTTCACTGTTTGAAATATTTACTTGAACTCAGTCATGTATTTTTCCATTGTTTTACTACTCAGCCGGTTTTTACTCAGTTTTGAGACTTAAATGATATATTAAATGATGTTTTGGGCTGAGACACACTGTTTTACTATTGCCCAAGGGGCTTGTGAGTACTTTTGACAGAGTAAGGCCGAGGGCCTATTTGTGAGGAGAAATTGATACTGATTTGACGCCGAGGGCCTGAGATATGTATGCCACAAGGTGGCTTGATCGATATGAGGTTGAGGGCCTAGTTGTGATGCCACGAGATGGCTTGTTATTGCGCTTGGGCTGTAAGGGGCCCCTCCCGGAGTCTGCACACCCCTAATGAGCGCGGGTACCCAGTGTGATGTGAGATTGAGCTCGAGGGGCTGTTATTGTTCTGAGTTGTTGCCCGAGGGGGGGATGTGGTGATACTGTGCCCGAGGGGCGAGCTTTTATTTATTTACCGTACCTTAAATTATCTGTCATTTACCTGTTTACTTGTTGGAAGAGGATTTTACTGGAATTTTACTGGTTTTACTGCTTTTAAATGATTTTACTGCTTCATCATAGAATGCTTTGTGCCTTGCGTGATTTCTTACTTTCAGTCATTATTTACATTTATTACACAATGAGTTGGAGTACTCACTTTACTCCCTGCACCCTGTGTGCAGATTCAGGCGTATCAGGTTCCGCTCTGGAGTGTTGATTTCCTCCAGTTCCAGGCGGGCTTCTTCGGAGATTACGAGGTAGTTGTTGACGTCCGCAGCCCCGTGTCTCTATTTCTCTATTTTTCCTGTTCTTCCAAACAGATGTAGTAGTTTATGACTTAGCAGACTGTATTGTGGATTCATAGATGCTCGTGACTTGTGACACCCCGGTTAGGACTGTGTCGGGTTTGATTTCCGCATTTTTATTGTTATTTCCGCTATTCGGTGTTAGTAAACCATGTTTTAAACTATTATGTGTTGGTTAACTGTTTTAAAAGATGAATGGGGTTGAACTGCCTGGCCTTGTCTTCACGAGAGGCGCCATCACGACCGGGTTCGAGGTTAGGGTCGTGAAAGTATTATTCCTACCAATTATTATAATCTTTTTATTGAACTTATCAATCGTGTTTTTCTTACTTTGGCTTATGTATTCATATGTTATTTCCTAAGATTAAAAATTAACCATACGTGTAGGTGATATATTCCTCCATTTTTACTTTTTTCTTTCAATTTATCATTTTTTTTGTTGTAAAAGGAAACTTTATTAATAAAACTACGTAATATTACAAAAGGCTATATCAGCCATCCCATTGGGATCGAAACTGATAGGGCTGACCAAAGTAGTAGAGTTTTTCATGGCATTTACATTGTCTATACTAGCTAACCTATTGCAAACTTCTTCCGAAATAGACCTAGAGTATTGTTTTCCTACAGCGTCATTCTTCAAAGCTGCCTCCACTGCCTGTGTTGGTGTATGATGAATGATTGTTTTATTCATAAACTTTAACTTTTTACTGCTTCTTGCGAAAAGATGAGCTACAGAGTTAGCTTCTCGAAAATTATGCCTGAGCATTGGTGCTCCCAGTTGTACCATTAACCACCTGCATGAGGAGATAATGTGATCATAAATTTGGTGATNGGGAGGGGGGTGATGCCAAGTTCCTCCCAGAATTGTTGTGCAATGTAAAAATTTATAAAAATATGGTGGATGTCTTCCGTATTCTTCCTGCAAATTGTGCACACGTCATCTATATTAAGGCCTATGTGCATGAGATAAGATCAAGTAGGGAGTTTTTTGTGGTGACAAACCCATAGAAAGTAGCTAATTTTCTTAGGAATTTTGAGTTTCCAAATCCACGATGTGTTCGTGTCAGTGTCCTTGGGTGGTGCTAGGATTTCCATAGCAGATTTTATACTAAAAATTCCATTATGGATAGCCTCCAATAGGCTCTATCCTTAGTAGTATTTGAGGGACTTAAGTGAGTACTAAGGATGGAATTTCGAATATCAGGATGTATGAAAAAGGAGAGCTTGTCAAGGTTCCATTTGTGATTAACAATAATGTCACTGACTAACATGTGATCTTCATTACTATTGAGGGGGCCACTAATTAGGGTTCTAAGAGGTGGGAGGTTGGGAATCCAATTATTGTCCCAAATTCTAACCTTGTTCCCATTCCCAATTGTCCAAGCCAATCCTTTATTGCAAAGATTCCAACCGTTAATAATGTTACATCGTATAAAGGATGTGTTCCTAGGGGAGACCTTATTAGAGTATTGGCTAGTGAGAGTCCTAGCCCAAGGAGTCGTTGGATTAGTGAATAAACACCAAGTAAGGTTAGCTAGAAGGGCTTGGTTTTTAACAGCAACTTTAACTAGGCCAAGACCCCCTCGTTCCTTTGGCCTAGTGACTGTATCCCGGTTAATTAAGTGGAGACGTTTTTTCTCCAACGAGGAACCCTAAAGAAAATTTCTCTGGATGCGATCTATAAGCTTAAGGGTTTGTTTTGGTAGGAGAAAGTATTGCATCACATGATTAGGAATATTAGTGAGTGTTGACTGTATTAAGGTTGCCCTGCCCGCTAGGTTAAGGCAATTGATCTTCCAATTGGCCAGTCTAGACTTCATGTTGTCAAGCACAAAAAGAAATCCTTATGCTTGGGTGTCTTGTTGGTCATGGGGAAACCCAAATATTTTCCAAAATTCTTACTAACTGAGATGTTAAGAGTTGGGGCGATGCTATTTTGTAAATGTTGAGGGCAGTGAGAAGAAAAAATAATTTTTGATTTTTGATAGCTAATCTTTTGCCCTGATAATTGGAAAAACATGTAGAGGGTTTTAGAAACCGCCTCACAAGATTTTAGGTTGGCTTTAGCCATTAAAGTAAGTTCATCCGCAAAAAAATATGCGATAGATCAGGACCCCTTGGGCTAAGCTTAATGGGGTCCCATATTGCACAGTCGACTTGATGATGTATGTAACGAGAGAGCATTTCAATGCAAAGAACAAAGATGTAAGGTGAAAGGGGGTCGCCTTGACGAATTCCTCTAGTTGGTTTGAAGTAATTGGTACGAGAACCATTAACTAAAATGGCAATGTTAGTAGTGGTGATGCATTGCATTATAAGATTGGTTATTTTAGGAGGGAACTTAAAATAAACTAGAGTCCTATAGATAAAGGACCATTCTAGATAATCAAAGGCTTTTTCCAAGTCAAGTTTTATAATCATACTAGAATTAGAGCCTTTTATGGTGTTGAATTTAATAAGCACTTCGTAGATAATAATACCATTGTTACAGGCCCTCCTGTTTTTAATAAAACTAGTTTGAAAAGGACTAATGAGGTTTTGTAAAAAAGGTTTATTCCTGTTGGCAATAATTTTTGTGACAACTTTGTAAATGGTATTACAAAGGCCGGAAGTTCTTAAGAAGGTTGGCATTTGGGACTTTAGGGATTAGGCAAATATGAGTGTGATTAAGAGATTCAGGAATGCCTTGAGTCTTAATTTTTTTTTTTTATAAAAACATTTATAGAACTGCCAATGATAGGCCAGAATTTTTGATAAAAAAATGGGTGAATTCCGTCCGAGCCTGGTGCTTTCATTGGTTTAAAAGAAAAGGTTGCATTAAAGATTTCTTGATCAGATATGGGGGTATCTAAAGAGCTTAAATCTATGTTGTCAAAGCACTTTGGGGAGTTTTGTATGTCAGTCTTATTAGAAGTGATAAGAGAAGTAGTGAAAATGGCCTTGAAATATTCGAGAGTATGGTTCGATATTTCTAAAGGATCATCTATCCAATTGCCATCCTCATTTTAAAAGTGGGATATTTTATTATGTCTTCTACGTATAAGTGTAGAGATGTGGAAGAACTTGGTATTTGCTTCACCATTGTTAAGCCAATTAATACGGGATCTAAGCTTCCAAAAATCCTCCTCCATTCTAAGAACCTCGTTATAATCATGACAAGCTGTTTTTCTAAGTCTAGTAGGAAGGAGCTCCTAGGATAATTAGGAGAATTTTGTAAGCCATGTAATCTGGCTAGAAGAATTTTCTTTTTTTTAAAAATGTTCCCAAAAACGATTTTGCTCCACTTAGTGGCTTCTTGTTGAAAGAGGGGAAGAGCTTCTTCAAAAGAGGCGTTTGACCAGCAAGATTTAACAATATTAGGAAATTGGGGATGGGAACACCACATGGTTTCCAACCGGAATGGCTTATTTCTAGGGCTGTTAAACCGAGGGTTAAGTTTAATTAATAGAAGGATTGTGGTCGCTATAGATTCTAGGTAAATGGTCTACTACTGTATTAGGGTAAAGATTGACCCAATCCTCATTTACAAAACAACGATCAAGACGTTCCATAATAAGAACTTTGTGCTTATTTCTATAGTTAGTCCAAGTATATTTAGGTCCTTTGAAGCCAAGGTCGAAAAGATCACAATTCTTAACAAAGTTCCAAAGCTTTATAGAATTATTAAAATTAACTGGACGGCCTCCCCATTTTTCCTCAGATGAAAAAACATCGTTAAAATCACCAGTTACGAGCCAAGGGACCTTAAATCTATCATAGATTAATCTAAGGTTATGCCACATAATATCACGTTTATATCTATCATTACTAGCGTATATAGTGCTAAGAAGCCAAGGTTTTTGGTTGGGAAGTACCTTAGTCATTGCTTGGAGCTCCTGATCTTCACGAACAACCTCCTCTACTGAAATTGAGTGGTGCATCCACATAATGGCAATACCTCCTGATCTGCCATCTGATGGTATTTCAACCATTTCAGAGAAGTTGAAGTCGTGTTGAAGGGGACATGATCTTGCATGCGAGTTTCTAAAGAGGGTCGACCAGGCAGGGACGATTTAAATTATCTGTCATTACCTGTTTATTGTTGGAAAGAGATTTTACTGGAATTTTACTGGTTTTACTGCTTTTAAATGATTTTACTGCTTCATCATAGAATGCTTTGTGCCTTGCGTGATTTCTTTACTTTCAGTCATTATTTACATTTATTACACAATGAGTTGGAGTACTCACTTTACTCCCTGCACCCTGTGTGCAGATTTCAGGCGTTCAGGTCCGCTCTGGAGTGTGTGATTTCCTCCAGTCCAGGCGGGCTTCTTCGGAGATTACGAGGTAGTTGTTGACGTCCGCAGCCCGTGTCTCTATTTCTCTATTTTTCCTGTTCTTCCAAACAGATGTAGTAGTTATGACTAGCAGACTGTATTGTGGATTCATAGATGCTCGTGACTTGTGACACCCCGGTTAGGACTGTGTCGGGTTTGATTTCCGCATTTTTATTGTTATTTCCGCTATTCGGTGTTTAGTAAACCATGTTTTAAACTATATGTTTGGTTAACTGTTTTAAAAGATGAATGGGGTTGAACTGCCTGGCTTGTCTTCACGAGAGGCGCCATCACGACCGGGTTCGATTAGGGTCGTGAAAGTATTATTCCTACCAATTATTATAATTCTTTTTATTGAACTCTATCAATCGTGTTTTTCTTACTTTGGCTTATGTAT
>NW_017672353.1:44629-64390 GCF_001879085.1 Nicotiana attenuata
TCATATGTTATTCCTAAGATTAAAATTAACCATACGTGTAGTGATATATTCCTCCATTTTTACTTTTTCTTTCAATTTATCATTTTTTTGTAGTAAAAGGAAACTTTATTAATAAAACTACGTAATATTACAAAAGGCTATATCAGCCATCCCATTGGGATCGAAACTGATAGGGCTGACCAAAGTAGTAGAGTTTTTCATGGCATTTACATTGTCTATACTAGCTAACCTATTGCAAACTTCTTCCGAAATAGACCTAGAGTATTGTTTTCCTACAGCGTCATTCTTCAAAGCTGCCTCCACTGCCTGTGTTGGTGTATGATGAATGATTGTTTTATTCATAAACTTTAACTTTTTACTGCTTCTTGCGAAAAGATGAGCTACAGAGTTAGCTTCTCGAAAATTATGCCTGAGCATTGGTGCTCCCAGTTGTACCATTAACCACCTGCATGAGGAGATAATGTGATCATAAATTTGGTGATCTTTATCAAATAGGGATATTACCTCCGTGGAATCGGTTTCAATTTCCAAAGGATGAAGGTTGAATTGCACCGCCATTTGTAGACCTGCTTCTAGAGCCAGGAGTTCCGCATGTGTATTGCCAATGACAGAAGTTATTTTTTGGAACCCCACTATCCATTTTCCATGACTATTACGGATGATTCCTCCCAACCCATCCACCTTGGTGTTATTGGTGTATGCAATGTCGCAATTTAACTTATAAAAACCTTTAGGAGGTTTGTACCATTTGATGGGAATAGTAATAGATTTCAAGGGAGTCTGATTGTAACCCGTTAGGTATTTGAATTCCGCTGCTTTGTTTATGATTAGTGCTACTGAGACTTTATCGGAGAGGTTGGTAACATTGTTGTTATTACGATTGAGCCAGATATACCAAAGGCAAAAGGGGTAGATATCCTCCCATTTGAGGGCTTTGAATGAGATTCCAGGATTTAGAGAGCGAACGGAGTCTATCCAATTGGGATCAGGATTTCCTGGGGGGGTGATGCCAAGTTCCTCCCAGAATTGTTGTGCAATGTAACAATTTATAAAAATGTGGTGGATGTCTTCCGTATTCTTCCTGCAAACTGTGCACACGTCATCTATATTAAGGCCTATGTGCGTGAGATAAGATCTAGTAGGGAGTTTTTTGTGGTGACAAACCTGTAGAAAGTAGCTAATTTTCTTAGGAATTTTGAGTTTCCAAATCCACGATGTGTTCGTGTCAGTGTCCCTGAGTGGTGCTAGGATTTCCATAGCAGATTTTATACTAAAAATTCCATTATTGGATAACCTCCAGTAGACTCTATCCTTAGCAGTATTTGAGGGACTTAAGTGAGTACTAAGGATGGCATTTCGAATATCATGAGGTATGAAAAAAGGAGAGCTTGTCAAGGTTCCATTTGTGATTAACAATAATGTCACTGACTAACATGTGATCTTCATTACAATTGAGGGGTCCACTAATTAGGGTTCTAAGAGGTGGGAGGTTGTCCACTCCCAATTGTCCAAGCCAATCCTTTATTGCAATGATTCCAACCGTTAATAATGTTACGCCATATAAAGGATGTGTTCCTAGGGGAGACCTTATTAGAGTATTGGCTAGTGAGAGTTCTAGACCAAGGAGTCATTGGATTAGTGAATAAACGCCAAGTAAGGTTAGCTAGAAGGGCTTGGTTTTTAACAGCAGCTTTAACTAGGCCAAGACCCCCTCGTTCCTTTGGCCTAGTGATTGTATCCCAGTTAATTAAGTGGAGACGTTTTTTCTCCAACGAGGAACCCCAAAGAAAATTTCTCTGGATGCGATCTATAAACTTAAGGGTTTGTTTTGGTAGGAGAAAGTATTGCATCACATGATTAGGAATATTAGTGAGTGTTGACTGTATTAAGGTTGCCCTGCCCGCTAGGTTAAGGCAATTGATCTTCCAATTGGCCAGTCTAGACTTCATGTTGTCAAGCACAAAAAGGAAATCCTTATGCTTGGGTGTCTTGTTGGTCATGGGAAAACCCAAATATTTCCCAAAATTCTTACTAACTGAGATATTAAGAGTTTGGGCGATGCTATTTTGTAAATGTTGAGGGCAGTGAGAAGAAAAAGTAATTTTTGATTTTTGAGAGCTAATCTTTTGCCCTGATAATTGGCAAAACATGTAGAGGGTTTGAGAAATCGCCTTACAAGATTTTAGGTTGGCTTTAGCCATTAAAGTAAGGTCATCCGCAAAAAAAATATGCGATACATCAGGATCCCTTGGGCTAAGCTTAATGGGATCCCATATTGCACAGTCGACTTGATGATGTATGTAACGAGAGAGCATTTCAATGCAAAGAACAAAGATGTAAGGTGAAAGGGGGTCGCCTTGACGAATTCCTCTAGTTGGTTTGAAGTAATTGGTACGAGAACCATTAACTAAAATGGCAATGTTAGTAGTGGTGATGCATTGCATTATAAGATTGGTTATTTTAGGAGGGAACTTAAAATAAACTAGAGTCCTATAGATAAAGGACCATTCTAGATAATCAAAGGCTTTTTCCAAGTCAAGTTTTATAATCATACTAGAATTAGAGCCTTTTATGGTGTTGAATTTATTAAGCACTTCCTGGATAATAATACCATTGTCACAGGCCCTCCTATTTTTAACAAAACTAGTTTGAAAAGGACTAATGAGGTTTTGTAAAAAAGGTTTAATCCTATTGGCAATAATTTTTGTGACAACTTTGTAAATGGTATTACAAAGTCCAATAGGCCGGAAGTTCTTAAGAAGGTTGGCATTTGGGACTTTAGGGATTAGGCAAATATGAGTGTGATTAAGAGATTCAGGAATGACTTGAGTCTTAAAAAATTTTTTTATAAAAACATTTATGGAACTGCCAATGGTAGGCCAGAATTTTTGATACAAAAATGGGTGAATTTCGTCCGGGCCTGGTGCTTTCATTGGTTTAAAATAAAAGATTGCATTAGAGATTTTTTGGTCGGATACGGGGGTATCTAAAGAACTTAAATCTATGTTGTCAAAGCACTTGGGAGAGTTTTGTATGTCAGTCTTATTAGAAGTGATAAGAGAAGTAGTGAAAATGGCCTTGAAATATTCGAGAGTATGGTTCGATATTTCTAAAGGATCATCTATCCAATTGCCATCCTCATTTTTAAAGTGGGATATTTTATTATCTTCTACGGATAAGTGTAGAGATGTGAAAGAACATGGTATTAGCTTCACCATTGTTAAGCCAATTAATACAGGATCTAAGCTTCCAAAAATCCTCCTCCATTCTAAGAACCTCGTTATAATCATGAACAAGCTATTTTTCTAAGTCTAGTAGGAAGGAGCTCCTAGGATAATTAGGAGAATTTTGTAAGCCATGTAATCTGGCTAGAAGAATTTTCTTTTTTTTAAAAATGTTCCCAAAAACGATTTTGCTCCACTTAGTGGCTTCTTGTTGAAAGAGGGGAAGAGCTTCTTCAAAAGAGGCGTTTGATCAGCAAGATTTAACAATATTAGGGAATTGGGGATGGGAACACCACATGGTTTCCAACCGGAATGGCTTATTTCTAGGGGTGTTAAACTGAGGGTTAAGTTTAATTAATAGTGGATTGTGGTCACTATAGGTTCTAGGTAAATGGTCTACTACTGTATTAGGGTGAAGATTGACCCAATCCTCATTTACAAAACAACGATCAAGACGTTCCATAATAAGACCTATGTGCTTATTTCTATAGTTAGTCCAAGTATATTTAGGTCCTTGAAGCCAAGGTCGAAAAGATCACAATTCTTAACAAAGTTCCAAAGCTTTAGAGAATTATTAAAATTAACTGGACGGCCTCCCCATTTTTCCTCAGATGAAAAAACATCGTTAAAATCACCAGTTACGAGCCAAGGGACCTTAAATCTATCATAGATTAATCTAAGGTTATGCGACATAATATCACGTTTATATCTATCATTACTAGCGTATATAGTGCTAAGAAGCCAAGGTTTTTGGTTGGGAAGTACCTTAATCATTGCATGGAGCTCCTGATCTTCACGAACAACCTCCTCTACTGAAATTGAGTGGTGCATCCACATAATGGCAATACCTCCTGATCTGACATCTGATGGTATTTCAACCATTTCAAAGAAGTTGAAGTCGTGTTGAAGGGGAACATGATGTTGCATGCGAGTTTCTAAGAGGGCGACTAGGCAGGGACGATGAGTATCCAAAATGTCTCTGAAATCCCTATGGAAGGTGGCATTGTTAGCCCCTCTAACGTTCCAAACTATGAAGTTAATTGGACGTGACATTGGTAAGGTTTGCCTGATGTGGTTCCCCTGATTCTCCTCCAAATGTAAAGGTGGGCCTTCCCTCAGAGAGGGGTTGAGCACCACTGCATATTTTCCTGCGGCTGGATTTAGTGGAGGCCTTATGTCCATCGAGCATTTGAATAGTGCTGCTGGGCAGCTGATTATAGACTTCTTGTCTTGCCTCCTTCAATTTATCAACCACGTTATTTTGCAAAGAATTATTCAAGGTGATTCATATAAATAGTTATTAGATGTATATATTTGCAGAGAGTTTCATTCAGATGTATCAATATTACATCAAAATATTTTTATCTCTTTTCTAATTGGCTTAAGTATTATATTATTTATTTATTTCCTGACTAGTATTCACCTACTAATGTTCTATTCGTTTTATTAAAGAGATGTACTGGATTAGGCCGCCTGGCTTTTATAGCTCCTTTGGGTCTTTTTAAGATACACGTCTTAGGAATTTTAATCCTAAAATTAAAAATATATAGGGATACACAAAATTTTTACTTTGTCTTAACATAGTTATAAATGACATCATAAATGGCTCATGTACAATTGTGAAGGTAAAAAATTCCAAAACAAGTTTACATCTTTTTGAATGTGTAAAACCATCATAAAATCAACTCACTCACTCTATTGAGAATGTGTACTATGTCAATGATCTTAAGTACATTATCTTGAGTGTCTATCAGATCTGTGATAAAGAAAACAAGGTGGAGTTCTTATCCAAGATATGTAAAGTTACTAATCTGGTAACTGGTGAAGTGGTACTTGTGGCCAAGAGATACAAGAACATCTATGTTGCTTATTTCGAGTCCATACAAAGTGGAGATCTGAGTTGTCTTAAAGTTTTTGATGATGATGTTGAACTCTGGCACAAAAGACTGGGGCACGCAAGCTTCTCTCTTCTGAACAAACAAATTCAGAAGGACCTGGTCCATGGTCTGCCCATGTCAAAATTCAAAGTACAGAAAGTATGTGATGTATGTGCTAGAGGAAAGCATGTGAAGTCCTCTTTCAAGTCTAAAAAGAATGTAAGCACCTCAAAGCCACTCGATCTTCTGCATATGGATTTATGTGGCCCTATGAGAGTGCAAAGCAGGGGGAGGAAACATATTTGTGATAGTGGATGACTACTTCAGATTCATATAGACTCTGTTTCTTAGAACTAAAGATGAAACCTTTAAGGTGTTTGTGGCTTTTGTGAAGAAAACACAAGTGAAGATGGAGTCTAGAGTCGCATGTATTAGATCAGATCATGGAACAGAATTTGACAATGCCAAATTGATGAGTTCTGTAATGAAAACGGAATTACTCACAACTTCTCAGCTCCACGAACCCCCCAGCAAAATGGAGTAGTGGAAAGGAAGAATAGAACTCTTGAAGAAATGGCGAGAACAATGCTGATCGACAGTGGGATTGCAAAGAGCTTCTAGGCTGAAGCTGTCAACACTGCCTGCTACTTGGTGAACAGGTGCATGATCAGATCTCTCCTGCACAAAACCCCCTATGAGTTGTTGAATCGAAGGAAACCCAAGCTAACTCACCTAAGAACATTTGGGTGCAAATGCTATGTTCTCAACAATGGAAAGGATCAGCTTGGTAAATTTTATGCCAAGAGTGATGAAAGAATATTTCTGGGGTATTCTTCTCAAAGCAAAGCTTACAAGATATACAACAAGCGGACTCAACGTGTTGAGGAAAGTGTCCATGTTATCTTTGATGAGTCCTATCCTTCCTGTGAGAAAAGTGCTAAAGATGATCAAGATGGAGAGCCCTTATTGGTTCCTCGTGAAGTCATTGACATGACAAATGGAAATGCATATATGATGAGCCAAGTGGAGACAATGCTGCCTCTTCTTCAATGGAACCAGGTACCTCAATTACCACCACTGAAGCTGAAGAAAGAGTGGTTGATGCAGTACAAGGTACTCCACTAGTACCTGAGAGAAGAACACAAGAGAACCAGTTTGATATACCCACCTCCTCTACAAATGAACCTCAAATATTAACTGGAAACACAAAAGCTCTCATCCTCTTGACAACATAATCACTCCTCTAGACTCTGGAGTACAAACCTGTTCAAAAGCTAGAAATTCACTTGCCTTCTCAGCCTTTCTCTCCCAAATAGAACCCGAAAATATCAAGGAAACCCTGAAAGATGCAGATTGGATTACAGCCATGCAAGATGAGCTGCATCAGTTTGAAAGGAACAATGTCTGGCACCTGGTACCTAAACCCTCAGATCGAACCATTATAGGAACCAGGTGGGTATTCAGGAACAAGCTTGATGAACATGGAAACACTACAAGGAACAATGCCAGGCTAGTGGTTCAAGGCTACAATCAGGAGGAAGGGATTGATTCTGATGAACGTTTGCTCTAGTCTCTCGCATGGAAGCTATTAAAAACCTAATCGCCTCTGCATCTCACATGGAATTCACCTTGTTCCAAATGGAAGTCAAAAGTGCATTTCTGAATGGACTTCTTAAGAAAGAAGTTTATGTGAAGCAACCTCCAGGGTTTGAATGTCATGAACACCCTGAATATGTGCTTAAACTGGACAAAGCATTGTATGGGTTGAAACAAGCTCCTCGAGCTTGGTATGAAAGGCTGCCAAAGTTCCTCTTAGAAAATGGTTTTACACGAGGGAAAATTGACAACACCTTGTTCCTAAAGAAACGGGGAAGGAACCTGCTCACTGTTCAGGTCTATGTTGATGATGTCATTTTTGGGGCAACAACTGACTCTCTGTGTGAAGAACTTGCAAAGCTCATGGGAAGTGAGTTTTAAATGAGCGTGATGGGGGAGCTGAATTTCATCTTGGGTCTTCAAGTGAAGCAGTCCACAAAGGGTACATTCATTTGTCAACATAAATACATCAAGGAGCTCTTGAAGAGGTTTGATATGGGAGCATCAAAAGTAATAGACACTCCCATTGCAACGGTTACTCGACTGGACATGGATGAAACTAGATCTCCTGTGAATCAAAATATGTATAGAGGCATTATTGGGTCCCTTATCTATCTCACTGCCAGCAGAACTGATATTGTCTTCAGTATGGGGCTATGTGCAAGGTTTCAATCAAATCCCAATGAATCTCATTTGAAGGCTGCCAAAAGAATTTTGAGATACCTTAAGGGGACATAGGACCTGGTCCTGTATTACCACTCAGGTGACAGCTTTAATCTCATTGGGTATGCTGATGCTGACTGTGCAGGTTATCTTGTGAACAGGAAAAGCACTTCTGGAATGGCTCACTTTCTAGGGTCATGTCTCATCTCTTGGGGCACAAGGAAGCAAAACTCAGTGGCTCTTTCAACAACTGAAGCAGAATATGTAGCTGCAGCATCATACTGTGCTCAACTCCTATAGATTAAGAAGCTACTAGAGGATTTTGGGGTGCTTACTGAGTGTGTGCCTCTTCTATGTGATAACACCAGTGCACTCAACATGTCTAAGAATCCAGTTCAACACAAAAGAGCCAAGCACATTGATGTGAGGCATCATTTTGTGAGGGATAATGTGGAGAAAGGACTGATCTGTATGAATTTCTGCAGCATAGAAAACCAAATTGCAGATATTTTCACCAAAGCATTGAGTAGGGAACATTTTGAAAGAAACAGGGTGAAGCTGGGGCTATTGAAGCCCAATTAAGAACATGATTCCTCATCAATTGGCTATGAAAATCACCTTCAGGTAAAACTAGCTAAAGTGTTTTCTGGCCAAGTCTAACCTACTTCAATACTGTTGTAGGTAAACACGCATGATGAGTATAGAAGCTATAAATGCGTTGCATGGATGATAAAAGAGGATTGAAATTTTCAATAACAGGTCAAGAACCTGGTTCTTGTAGCAAAGGTTAGTAGTTATGTGCATTCTTTAATACACGTCTTGAAAAGGTGCAAATATCAACTGCCATGTCATCCACCTTTTCAGACCCTGCTGTCACGTCCCTTCACTTCAAATCGTTCCATCTCCCTCTGAAACGTTACATTTCTCCAAGCACAATCGCCATTTCAGAATCGGTTCCTATCTCTCTCTTCATAATTATCCACTCTCATTAAAACCCTTCTCATTTCTTCACAAACCACAGTCCTCCATTAGAACTTCTCCAAAGAACTTTCTCTCTATCTCTTCAATGGCTGACATAAACTTCGAAATCCCTTCCTCAGTCGTCTCTAATACTGAAAAACCATGGAGCCCTCCGTCCTCAATGAGTCTTCTGCAACTACTCCAGTTCTTATCTCTGCAATCACTCCTAACCTAGATTTCCCGTCTCCCCCCAGTTATAAGTTGGATATCCCAAACCCCTAAAATTATTTATCTTTCCTCTCTATCTTTTGAGTTTCCCATTGATCAAGGAAAAAGGGGAGAACAGGGTCAAAATCCTAAGGCCGCAGAGGTTTCCGCCATTATTGCTTCAGATTCCGTGGTGGCCATGGAGCCTATTGAGGAAGAAACTGTCGCGACCATCTTTGTGGTATCTGTTGATGGTGTCGTACATGAGATAATTTCTCAAATAAACGAGATACAGGGTATGGGGGAAGAAGGAGCCATGGTGGCTGTTGAGGGCTCTGCACTAGCAGAAACTACTGGGCCCTCTCGTGAGGAACCTGACCCCTCTCCGGAGGAGACAGGTCAGGGTTTTCACTCCCAGGCCAGTTCTGCTCCTACATTTGCTGTTGCGCCCGTGGACATTCACGTCCCTGAGATAAGGTCTAGTGATGAGGAGGATCTAGACAGCATTGCTCTTGATACTTTCATAGTCAAGCGAAGGTTAGTGTCCACTCTTGAGTCTTCTACAAAGCGGCCTACTACTAGGTTGCAAGCAAAGATAGCCTATGACTCTGCCCTTCAAAAGAGTAGAAAAAGCAGTAAGAAGAAAAGGAGGAGATTGGTGTAAGACAATGTTATAGTGTGTGATAAGGCTGTTCCAGTGGTGGAGGTTGAGGAGGAAACAACTGAGAAACCTAGTTCCTAGTGAGAAGGTCCCAGAAGAAGAAGGAATCTGCTTTCATAGAGAATGTTACAACCTCCAGTTCAAAGTTGAAGGATGTTGTGAGTGAGATCTCCGTTTCTGACGAGGATGAGTTAGTCAAGTCTAAGGGAAAAGGAAAATCAAGTGGTGTGAAGTCTGGGAAACGAAAATCTGAAACTGTTAAGGAACCTGGTTCTGTGAAAAAGATGAGGAGTGAAACTAGTTCCGCTTCAAAATGCTTAAGGCACCAAAAGGTCCTGATGGGTCGCACTTTTGACCCAGCAATTTCTAATATGGCTGGTATTGTCAAGTTCTTGCAATGGTTGAGTTTCAAAGATGGGGGCATCTGTTCCAAATGGATGCACCCAAAGTGTATGAGGCTGAGGTTCAAAGCTTTTATGCCAGCCTCTTTCCCGTTGATGCTGACCATATTTGTGCCTTGGTGAATGAGGTGGAAATTGTGTTTGACGTGAGTATGCTTGGAGATATTCTAAAGGTCCCTACGGTTGGTGTGTCTAGTATGAAAGATTCTTATCAATATAATTTCCGGAATACGGTGGTAAAGGATAATGCGAACCAAAAGAGGGACCAGATTCAGAAGAAGGCATTACTCCCTGTTTATCAGTTGCTCTTCGAGTTGGTGAACAAAGTTCTGTTGCCTCGTGCTGCGAGGAGGTCCATGACTTCTAAGTTTGGCCTATTTTTAATGGAGCAACTGGATGGCTTTAGCCCTGTCAACCTGCCTGCTATCATGATTGAACACATGCAAAGAGTGGCAACCGTCAAGGATGGTAATCATGGTCTTCCATATGGGTTTCTGCTTATGCAAGTGTTTAAGTTTTTCAAGGTGCCGCTGGGGCAAGGCAAGGTAGGAACCAAGAAGCAGACCTTCTCACAAACAACGTTGGAAGAATGTGAGTGCATAGAGAAGAATGGGGGGTTAGGCAGTACATCAACCATCTCACAGCTCATTAATGCTCAAAATAGTGCAACTGAGGAGATTCAAAGGTTGAAGGCTAGGAATGCTATCCTGGAAGGTCAGCAAACCCAAGGGGCTCTGGAGTCAAATGAGGAAGTGGCTCGTTTGACAAAAGAGAATGCTGATCTCAGGGCACAAGTGGAGAACCTGAAAGTAGAACTGCTCAATGAGCAAAAGTCGGCCAATGCCCGAATAGACCTAGTTCTACAAACTCTTAGTTCTACTCTTAGTTCCCCCTAAGTAACCCCTTCAATGACCAGTTTTTTGGATTGTCTTCTTTAGTTTTCATGACTTGGCAGATATTTTTTTTGTTTATTTCCTTTTTTTGATGTGGTTGGGATGTATAAGTACTGCTCCCGTTTTTAATAGTCCAATTCTGCCTTTGCTTTTTAAGAAAAGGCATATATTTTATATATAAATCTATCCTCTTTTATTATCTCATTGCTCGTATTCTCTGTTTCTCTTCTCTATCATGTTGTGTGCACATATGTGGCATGATTTAGCTAGGCTAGACTTCTTTATGCTGTTTGCCTGCTTGTGTATTTTTTTAATGATGCCAAAAGGGAGAAGTATAATTAAAACAGGGATCTGATTAAGGGGGAAGCATAAAGTCAGGGGGAACTGGTGCAGTTCCTGTTACTTCATCTGGTTATCCTTGCTCAAAATACATGTTATCAATGTTTAAGTTTGTCATCATCAAAAAGGGGGGAAATGATGGGTTTTCAATGTCTTTGCCTTATGTTTTGATGATCTAACAAACTTACTGTCAAGAACCAGATAGGGAACTTGACACACTTGGTACACATTACAAATGAAAGGATTCCAGCTTGGACTCCAGCTAATATGAACTACTGCAAATACAGAAAACAGAGAAACAAGATAAGGACCTGATCCCTTATGTTTCCCTGACAGCAGTACGAAAGTCAACTGTGCACAGCTGGAAAGTGACTGCCACAGAAAATAATGCAGCAGTTTTGCAGTCACTTACCTTTGACCTACCAAATGCTTATATCATTCAAGTGATGTCATCAAGAGTGTATTAACAAGAGCATTATAACAAAACATCACTTGAACACTTTGAAAATTCACTTCAAGCATTCAAGTCTGCTGCAAACAGTGAACAAGATTCTCAAGAGCTTGAAGAACAAAGTTACACGCTACTACAGACCAGTTCCTAAATCTAGTATTTTGTTGTCCTTAGTTGAGTTGTAACTTTGTGATTGTTCTTATTGTAATTCCTAAATTGCTTGGCTAGAAGCGTTGCTTAGGAACCCCTTTGCAAAACCATAAACTTTCTGAGTTTGTTTTGTGACTAGAGTTAGTCATAAGTTAAAGTCTTTGTAACTGGTGAGTGACAAAGTGGCTTGTGGTAAGTATATCACAAGTTAGTTGAGTTGAAGTATTTGTAATAGAGTCATTTCAAAGTGGCTTGTAATAGAGTTGTTACAAGTTAGTGAAGTTGAAAGCCTACAAGTGTAGGTCATGGTTTTTGTCCCGTTGTCACGACCCGAATTTCCCACCCTCGGAAGTCATGATGGCGCCTACTAGTGAAAGCTAGGCAAGCCAATCAACTGAATTATTTGCCTTGTTTCCATTTTAAAATTTCAATAACAACTTAGAACCAACAATCAATAAACAACATAATTTATCGAGCGGAAGAATAAATTTCAAACTTAAGAAAACTGCTAATACAATTCCTTAGCAAAACTACCCAAGATTTGGTGTCACAACTTCACAGACTGTCTAAGAGTACTACAAATAAGGGTCTGAAAGAAATAACAAAGTACTGTCTCTAGGACTACATAGAAATAGGAAAATAGATAGAGGGAGACGCCAAGGCCTGCGGACGCCTACAGGACTACCTCGAGTCGCCTGATAAGCAAGAAGCTGAAACCTCACTGCAGTCCGAAATCTGCAGCACTGGGATCTGCACAAAAGAGTACAAAGTGTAGTATCAGCACAACCGACCCCATGTGCTGGTAAGTGCCTAGCCTAACCTCGTTGAAGTAGTGACGAGGCTAGGACCAGACTACCAAATAAACATGTGCAGTTAAATCATATACAGTAGAAATAGAAGCAGATAATTACAACTAAAGTTGGAGGGGGGGAAACATGATGCGGGGAGTGACAGGACAACAGAATAACAGTAGAAAATTGTAAGGATCGTCATAAGTCAAATACCAGCAAAAGATAAGGAAATAAGAAACAAGTACACATGTAATACCGTTGCAGGCGTGCAACCCGATCCCATTTCATATAATACCGTTGCAGGCGTGCAACCCGCTCCCATTTCATATAATACCGTTGCAGGCGTGCAACCTGCTCCTATTTCATATTGTACCATTGCAGGCGTGCAACCCGCTCCCATTTCATGTACTACCGTTGTAGGCGTGCAACCCGCTCCCATTTCATATATTACCGTTGCAGGCATGCAACCCGCTCCCATTTCATATTTCAACACCAATCATAAAAGGGTCTCAGCCAGGAGACAATAATTTAACAACAACATCCCGGCAAGGGAACAATAATATAGAAACAACATCCCGGCAAGGGAACAGTAATATAACATCAACATCCCGGCAAGGGAACAGTAATATAACACCAGTATCCCGGCAAGGGAACAATAATGAAAATCCTCATACGAAGCACGAATAAACCACAACAGAGTCATAACAATTACAATACAAGACTCGCGGTCATGCTTGACACCGACGTATAGATACTTGTCACCATGCCTATACTTCGTACTCCACAACAAACACATAGCAATTAAGACACAACTCCTAATCCCTCAAGCTAAGGTTAGACCAAACACTTACCTCGATGCCTCGTACACAATTCAAGACTCAACTATAGCTTTACCTCTTGATTCCACCACCAATTCGCTCGTATCTAGTCACAAGTTACTTATTTACATCAATAAATGCTAAATAAACCTATCCTAATGCATGAAAATAAGTTTTCTAAAGTTTTTCCTAAAAAGTCAAAAATCGACCCCGGGCCTACATGGTCAAAACCCGAGGTTCGAACCAAAACCTGACTACCCATTCACTTACATAATTTGTTTTGAAATCGGACCTCAAATCGAGGTCCAAATCCCTAAATTTTGGAAAAAACCTAGGTTCTACCCAAAACACCCAATTTCCCCCATGAAAATCATTGATTTTGAGTTGAAATCATGTTAAAAGATGTTAAGGATTGAAGAAAACTAGTTAATAATTACATAAAATTGATTTGGAGAAGAAGTTGCCTTTGAAAAATCGCACTAGAGTGTTTATGTTTTGAGAAGATGTGAAAAATGGTCAAAAATGCGTCTAAGTGTGGATTTATAGGTCTCTGATGTCGCAATTGCGACCAGGGTTCGCAATAGCGATCAGGGTTCGCAATTGCGAACCCCTCAAAAAATTGGGACTTTCGCATTTGCGAACAAAAATGTCGTATTTGCGACCAAGTCAGTTTTTCGGTCTTCTTCGCATTTGCAATAGACCTCTCGCAAATGCGAAGTCGCATTTGCGATAAAACTGTCGCATTTGCGACGACTGGGCTACAACTGGAGGATCGCATTTGCGATATATTCCTCGCATTTGCGAGGTAGGCTGGCTTGGGCTATTTTCGCATTTGCGACATAGCCTTCGCATTTGCGAGCCAGGCTTCACAAATGCGAAGCCTGCAGGCCTGCAATAGAACAGCTGAAACCTGCAATTTTCCCAAGTCCGATTCTACTCTGTGGCCTATTCAAAACTCACCCGAACCCTCCGGGCTCCAAACAAAACATGCACACCAACCTAAAAATATCATACGGACTCGCTCGTGCATTCAAATCACTAAAATAACATCAACAACTATGAATTTAGCATCAAACTCATGAAATCACCCAAGAACATCAAATTTCCAAATGTTTCTCAAATGAGGTCCGATTCATGTCATTCAAGTTCGTTTCTTGCCAAATTTCACAGACTCAACTTAAATAACATATAAGACCTGTACTGGGCTTCGGAACCAAGATACGGGCCCGATACCATCAACTTTCAAACACATTTTATTTTAAAAAAAACTCATGTATTTTTCAGAAAACAATTTTCTTCAAAAATTCATTTCTCGGGCTAGGGATCTCGGAATTCGATACCGGGCATACGCCCAAGTCCCATATTTTTCTACGGACCTCCCGGGATCATCGGAACATGGATCCGGTTCCATTTACTCAAAATATTGACCAAAGTCAACTTAAATTCATTTTAAAGGCAAAATTCATTATCTTTCACAGATTTTCATATAATGGCTTTCCGGCTACGCGCCCGGACTGCGCACGCAAATTGAGGTGAGGTAAAAAGGACGTTCTTAGGCCTTAGAATACTGAATTTGTTTCTAAAACCAATGATGACTTTTTGGGTCATCACATCCTCCACCTCTAAAACAATCGTTCGTCCTCGAACGGACATAAGAAGGAAGTACCTGAGTCGGGGAAAAGATGGGGATAACGGCTCCGCATATCGAACTCGGACTCCTAGGTCGATGCCTCAGCAAGCTGACCTCTCCACTGAACAAGAACAGAAGGAAAACTCTTTGATCTCAACTGACGAACCTGCCGGTCTAGAATAGCTACCGGCTCCTCCTCATAGGACAAGTCCTTGTCCAACTGGACAGTGCTGAAGTCTAACAGGTGGGATGGATCGCTGTGATACTTCCGGAGCATGGACACGTGAAACACCGGGTGCACTGTTGATAAGCTCGGCGGCAACGCAAACCTGTAAGCCACCTCTCCCACTCGATCAAGAATCTCAAACGGGCCAATAAACCTAGGGCTAAGCTTGCCCTTCTTCCCAAATCTCATCAGGCCCTTCATAGGCGACACTCGAAGCAATACCCGCTCACCGACCATGAATGCCAAATCACGAACCTTACGGTCGGCATAACTCTTTTGCCTGGACTGAGCGGTACGAAGCCTATCCTAAATGATCCTGACCTTGTCCAAGGCATCCTGTACTAGATCCGTACCCAACAACCGAGCCTCTCCCAGCTCAAACCATCCGACCGGCGACCGACAGCATCTACCATACAAAGCCTCATAAGGAGCCATCTAAATACTCGACCGGTAGCTGTAGTTGTAGGCAAACTCTGCTAAAGGCAAGAATTGATCCCACGAGCCTCCGAAGTCAATAACGCAAGCTCGGAGCATATCTTCTAAAATCTGAATAGTCTGCTCGGACTGCCCATCCGTCTGAGGATGAACTGCTATGCTCAGCTCTACTCGTGTGCCCAACTCTCGCTAAACCGCTCTCCAGAAATGTGAGGTAAACTGCGTACCTCAATCTGAGATGATAGACACGGGCACACCATGAAGACGAACAATCTCGCGGATATAGATCTCAGCTAACTTCTCGGAAGAATAGGAGACTACCACAGGAATGAAATGTGCTGACTTGGTCAGCCTATCAACAATAACCCACACTGCATCAAACTTCCTCTGAGTCCGTGGGAGTCCAACAACGAAGTCCATAGTAATTCGCTCCCACTTCCACTCAGGAATCTCAATCTTCTTGGACAAACCACCGGGTCTCTGATGCTCGTACTTAACCTGCTGACAATTCAAACACCGAGCCACGTACGCAACAATGTCCTTCTTCATTCTCCTCCACCTATAATGTTGCCGCAAATCCTGATACATCTTGGCGGCGCCCGGATGAATAGAGTACCGGGAACTATGGGCCTCCTCTAGAATCAACTCCCGAAGTCTATCCACATTAGGCACACAAATACGACCCTGCATCCTCAAAACTCCATCATCTCCTAGTATGACCTGCTTGGCATCTCCGTGCTGCACCGAGTCTCGAAGGACACACAAATAAGGATCATCATACTGCCGATCTCGGATACGCTCCAATAAAGAAGAGCGAGCAACTGTGCAAGCTAATATACGGCTGGGCTCAGAAACATCCAACCTCAAGAACTGATTGGCCAAAGCCTGGACATCCAAAGCAAGCGGTCTCTCACCGACCGCAATATACGCAAGACTGCCCATACTGGCTGACTTCCTACTCAAAGCATTGGCCACCACATTGGCCTTTCCCGGATGATATAAGATAGTGACATCATAGTCTTTTAAACTCTAACCACCTCCTCAGCCTCAAATTTAGTTCCTTCTGCTTGAACAAGTATTGCAAACTCCTGTGGTCCATGAATACCTCACATGCCACGCCATACAGATAATGCCTCCAAATCTTCAGTGCGTGAACAATGGCTGCTAACTCCAAATCATGGACGGGATAGTTCTTTTCATGAATCTTCAACTGATACGAAGCATAAGCAATGACCTTGCCATTCTGCATCAACACTGCATCAAGCCCAACACGAGATGCATCACATAAACTGTATATGGGCCTGAACCTGTGGGCAAAACCAACACTGGCGCCGTAGTCAAGGCTGTCTTGAGCTTCTGGAAGCTCGCCTCGCACTCATCCGACCACCTAAACTGGGCACCCTTCTGGATCAACCTGGTCATTGGGGCTGCAATAGATGAAAACCCCTCCACAAACCGACGATAATAGCATGCCAAGCCCAAGAAACTTCGGATCTCTGTAGCTAATGTGGGTCAAGGCCGGTTCTTGACCGCCTCTATCTTCTTTGGATCTACCTGAATACCCTCTGCTGAAACCACATGACCCAAGAAAGCAACTGAACTCAACCAGAACTCACACTTCGAAAATTTAGCATACAGCTAACTATCTCTCAGAGTCTGAAGAACCACTCTCAGATGCTGCTCATGCTCCTCCTGACTGTGGGAATAAATCAAAATATCGTCAATGAAGACTATCACGAACGAATCCAAGTAAGGCCTGAACACTCGGTTCATCAAATCCATGAAAGCTTCGGGGGAATTCGTCAACCCGAACGACGTCACCAAGAACTCATAATGCCCGTACCGAGTGCGGAAAGCTGTCTTAAGGACATCGGATGCCCTAATCTTCAACTGATGGTAGTTAGATCTCAAGTCGATCTTAGAAAATACCTGGGCACCCTGGATCAGGTTAAACAAATCCTCAATCCTCGGCAATGGGTACTTATTCTTGATTGTGACCTTGTTCAACTGCCGGTAATCTGTACACATTCTCATCGATCCGTCCTTCTTCTTGACGAACAACACCGGCGCACCCCATGGCGAGACACCGGGCCTAATGAAGCCCTTATCAAGCAAGTCTTGCAACTTCTCCTTCAACTCTTGTAACTCAGGCGGGGCCATACGATATGGCAGAATAGAAATGGGCTGAGTGCCCGGAGCCAGGTCAATGCAAAAATCAACATCCCTATCGGGTGGCATACCCGGCAGTTCTGAAGGAAATACCTCAGGAAACTCACGAACTACACATATTCTAATTATTAGAACAATTTCCCAACCCTAAATGCAAGATTCCTAAAATTTGCCCCCGGGCCCACATGCCCGGATCCCGAAAATGTCACGACCCCAACCAGCCCGGTCGTGATGGCGCCTCTCATGAAGACAAGGTCAGCCGACACAACACTCACATTAGTCCCTTAAGCATTAAGAATCATTTTTAAGCCTTTAATTAAATAATGCTTCATAATAACTTCTGAAATAACAGTGCGGAATAAAAATACAAGCCCGACCTCGGGGTGTCACTAGTCATGAGCATCTATCAAGGTCTACATACAACAAGAAATCTAAAATAATGTACTAAATACAGTAATAACAATGTAAGGAAGGGAGCAGTGATGCGAACGTCATGCAGCCACCTGCTAGCTCTGATAACTCCGCACCTGAGCAAAACAACACCCGCTACCGGGTTCCGATATACATGAATCTGCACACGAGGTGCAGGGAGTAATGTGAGTACTCCAACCCAATAAGTAATAAGAGTACATAAAGACTTAGCAGTAGGAAACAATGAATCTACATTTACGTTAGGCTCAATAAACACAACAGGCTTTCAAATCATAATACGAGTCAACCTTCCCTTTTGAAATCCAGCTTTTAGTAAAAATCATTTTTTTGAAATACTTTCCTGTAGTTCCAGTAGGGGTTTAATACCATTTAAAGTAATAATAGAGATTAAAGCCATAATCGGACCCTCGGGCAAAGCATAGTTCGTCAAAACAGCCCCTCGAGCAAAACAGTAATCAGAAACACTTCATAACTTGAAAACCTCGGTGGAAATAACCAAATGCCAAATCAGTGATTAATTTCTGAACATCTCATAAACCCCAGTTTAAATAAAAGTTATTTTAAAACATTTATTCAACTTTCCGACAGAGGCTCAATATAAAGATGAGTGAAAACAGTCAATAAATCAACATATTCGATAGAAACTCGCTTTAAAGAGGAGTGAAATCAATAAGTTCATAAACAGGCCTCTCAGGCAAACATCACTCATATGCATGAATATATCTATCGCCCCTCGGGCTAGCCTCTCTATCACTCGTGACTCATCTCTTACCAATCAGTACTCGTACTCAGCACTCACGCTCAATAGGTATCATATAGTAACCGCTGCGGCGTGCAGCCCGACCCATATATCGCTGCGGCGTGCAGCCCGATCCATATATCTCGTCGACGGCGCTCACTGGGGGTGTGCAGACTCCGGGAGGGGCCCCTTACGACCCAAGCGCAATATTGCTGCGGCGTGCAGCCCGACCCATGCGGCGTGCAGCCCGATCCATAGATATATATTCCTCACAACTAGGCCCTCGGCCTCTCTCAGTCATTAACCTCACCATCAGACTCTCAGTATATCTCAGTCATCAATCACACAATCAGACCCTCGGTCTATCTCAATAAAACAGGGAACTCAGCCCGAAACAGTTTCCACATTTTAAGAATATAGTGATAAAGCCAGATTTGAGTAATAAACAGGTAACACATGACTGAGGACATGCTTTCAACACATTTAGAATGAGGATAGATAGCAAAAATGCCCCTAAGGGTCTCAACAAGTCGGCACAAGGCCCCAAACATGGCATACAACCCAAAATATAATAACATCAAACAATTAACTATCTAATACGCATTAAAGTACTCGTTCGGGAAGGACTAGGTCACAATCCCCAGTGGTGCTCTACCCCACGCTCGTCATCTAGCGTGTAAGTCACCTCAAAGTAACACAACGATGTGTAATCCGGGGTTTCAAACCATCAGGAAAGTATTTAAAATCATTACTTACATCGAACCGATGAAATCTCTAGCTCGCGACGCCTTTGCCCCTCAAATCGGCCTCCACGCACGTCGAATCTATCCAAAATCAGAACGAATACGTCACAATATGCTAATGGAACAAGGCCCAAGCGAAAAGCAATCGAAAAAATATCAAAAAATCTTGAAAATTAGCAAAAACCCGAGCCCCGGGCCCACTTCTCGAAATTCAGAAATTTTCACATCAACGGGTTCCTTATCCTTCCACGAGTTCATACATATCAAAAAGTTCTCAAAGTCCGACCGCAAAACTGGCCTTCAAAATCTCAATTTACAATCTCAAAATCCCAAGCCCTAGTCTCACTTTTTAGCTA
>NW_017672353.1:66065-99464 GCF_001879085.1 Nicotiana attenuata
CTCCAAGTCCATAAGGCACACGAATTACCATATCTGATCCCAATTCCGCCACTCGCATACACATCTCATCTTTAGACTCAATCTTTCCATGAGACATACTCTACGATTCTTCTGTGCTGCCAAGCAAACTCGAATATCAGCAGCCGATCCGACAAGAAAGTGCCGCAATACTACCAAAGTACCATCAACTTAATCACATTGTCTTTTCTGAAACATATACCCTCGTCAAATCACATAAATTAGCAATACCACTTCCTTAATCATCTGAAACTGCCCGTGCTGCCTAAGAATTTCATGAACTTTCTTTCAGAACTGAACCGTAACTTTACACATGCAAATCTCGATCCCCACAACATACCGCATATACCGTACCGTCCTAGGATAACATGAGAACTTCGTCTCCCTTCCGAACCACAGATCACTACGCCTCCACTAGTCAAGAATCTTCCCATTGGACCCATCTAGAAGAAAAATCACTATACATCCCATGCTCCGCATGCCCATAGAAAATATACATCTCCAAACCACGGCAAAAACCGTCAAGAACCCTCCGTGTTCCCCTTGCACAAATCCGACTTGTCAGGACTGAATCCTTCTAACTCGATCGAGCTAAGAAAGCCATCAAAACCTAAGAGCATCGCTGCGAAATACCTGAAAGAATCTCATTGCCTCGAACACGCACAAGGAATTAATCATATCCTTACCATACCGACTCGGTCTACTATCAAGCTACCCCGTCTATCTAAATTTCCTTCCGATTCATTTTCAACTTGATACTCCCTCTCGCTGTAGCACCACAATTACTCAACCCAGGTTTACCACACGAGGCCCAAGCATAAATCTACATTGTCTAAGACCTATAAGCCATTGAATACTCTCTTAAATATTCCCAAAAGCACCACATTCCAAAACACCTTACTCTAAAGAACTTCCTGCGAATCTAAATCCGTTACCTTTATCTTCCTGATACTAATACATAGAATCCCATGATTAACATAGAAATACCACAAGTCTTGAACTCTTCCAATGAAAACTCAGTTTCTAACCACATATACGACTTTGAGATACCCAATTGCTACATGAAGCATCTTGAACACATTAGAGCCATTTTCGAGAGTCATTCACTCTATTCATACTGCACTTAAACCAATCAACAGAACCAAACAACCAGCGCCTCATTGGCGCTTCTGACACTGCAGCACATAACCTTTCCTTAGTCAAAATTTCCTTTACTCGAGCCATCCCCGAGCTTAATCTCCGCAACCAGAACTGATTCGCCACACGCCTCAAATCGGAGCCAACATAGCACATAACCGAGCAATCAGCTAATCAATAGCAAAATCCCCCACCTGCCTCGAAGCCATAGATCAGATTACACTCAATAACTCATAACACTTATACTCTATTGATGCCACAATACCATAGTGAGATTAAACTCAAATCCTTTGTAAGCTTGTGTAAACACAAATCATCTAGTACTTTAAATCTTCGGCAAATCTCGCAACAGTTAAGCCCACTCTCTTAAGCGATCCAAACTTTCAAATTTCAGCACTTACATTTCACTTGCATATGAGATCTTCTAACAATCACATAAGGGTCACACAACCCCAGAACTCTTCGCAGGAGATAACCCGCCTGCTTTGCCTCCGGTTAACATTTCTGTATACCTTCCACCGTCATAAACCGTAGGCAGTCACTTAGATACATATCACAGTACTAACATACTCGTCACATATCTTTCCAACCGTCACTTCCACTAATAGGAACAATACCGAACATATAGGTTCAAAACACTTGCTCATACAATCAGCACCTCGGTGCTCAAGCCATAGGCAAAGATCCGGCCTCAAGTCCTCCAGACTGGCCCAGAATCAACTCCCCTCGATCGGGGAATCACAGCCATCAAGGCACATCTGCTACTGAGCACTCATGCGCGCATACGAACACGTGGAAGGAATTTCAAGAGTTACTTTTCAAGCTGAATCAAGGACGCACGATAAGAATTCCAAGAATGTGAAGTTTTTCCTAAAGGTTCGGCAGCCTCTCGAGGATAAATACAGACATCTCCGTACCGATCCGCGAGACTCTACTAAAACTACTCAAGACTCGTGAGACCTATGTAACCTAGGCTCTGATACCAACTTGTTACGACCCCAATCGGCCCGGTCGTGATGGCGCCTCTCGTGAAGACAAGGCCAACCGACACAACACTCACATTAGTCCCTTAAGCATTAAGAATCATTTTTAAGCCTTTAATTAAACAATGCTTCATAATAACTTCTGAAATAACAGTGCGGAATAAAAATACAAGCCCGACCTCGGGGTGTCACTAGTCATGAGCATCTATCAAGGTCTGCATACAACAAGAAATCTAAAATAATGTACTAAATACAGTAATAACAATGTGAGGAAGGGAGCGGTGCTGCGAACGTCATGCAGCCACCTGCTAGCTCTAATAACTCCGCGCCTGAGCAAAACAACACCCGCTACCGGGTTCTGATATACCTGAATCTGCACACGAGGTGCAGGGAGTAATGTGAGTACTCCAACCCAGTTAGTAATAAGAGTAAATAAAGACTGAGCAGTAGGAAACAATGAATCCACATTCACGTTAGGCTCAATAAACACAACAGGCTTTCAAATCATAATACGAGTCAACCTTCCCTTTTGAAATCCAGCTTTTAGTAAAAATCATTTTTTTGAAATACTTTCCAGCAGTTCCAGTAGGGGTTTAATACCATTTAAAGTAATAATAGAGATTAAAGCCATAATCGGACCCTCGGGCAAAGCATAGTTCGTCAAAACAGCCCCTCGGGCAAAACAGTAATCATAAACACTTCATAACTTGAAAACCTCGGTGGAAATAACCAAATGCCAAATCAGTGATTAATTTCTGAACATCTCATAAACCCCAATTTAAATAAAAGTTATTTTAAAACATTTGTTCAACTTTCCGACAGAGGCTCAATATAAAGATGAGTGAAAATAGTAAATAAATCAACATATTCGATAGAAACTCGCTTTAAAGAGGAGTGAAATCAATAAGTTCATAAACAGACCTCTCAGGCAAACATCACTCATATGCATGTATATATCTATCGCCCATCGGGCTAGCCTCTCTGTCACTCGTGACTCATCTCTTACCAATCAGTACTCGTACTCAACACTCACGCTCAATAGGTATCATATAGTAACCGCTGTGGCGTGCAGCCCGACCCATATATCGTTGCGGCGTGCAGCCCGATCCATATATCTCGTCGACGGCGCTCACTGGGGGTGTGCAGAGTCCAGAAGGGGCCCCTTACGACCCAAGCGCAATATTGCTGCGGCGTGCAGCCCGACCCATATAAGTATTGCTGCGGCGTGCAGCCCGATCCATAGATATATATTACTCACAACTTGGCCCTCGGCCTCTCTCAGTCATTAACCTCACCATCGGACTCTCAATATATCTCAGTCATCAATCTCACAATCAGACCCTCGGTCTATCTCAATAAAACAGGGAACTCAGCCCGAAACAGTTTCCACATTTTAAGAATATAGTGATAAAGCCAGATTTGAGTAATAAACAGGTAACACATGACTGAGGACATGCTTTCAACACATTTAGAATGAGGATAGATAGCAAAAATGCCCCTAAGGGTCTCAACAAGTCGGCACAAGGCCCCAAACATGGCATACAACCCAAAATATAATAACATCAACAATTAACTATCAAATACGCATTAAAGTACTCGTTCGGGAAGGACTAGGTCACAATCCCCAGCGGTGCTCTACCCCACGCTCGTCATCTAGCGTGTAAGTCACCTCAAAGTAACACAACGATGTGTAATCCGGGGTTTCAAACCCTCAGGAAAGTATTTACAATCATTACTTACATCGAACCGATGAAATCTCTAGCTCGCGACGCCTTTGCCCCTCAAATCGGCCTCCACGCGCGTCAAATCTATCCAAAATCAGAACGAATACGTCACAATATGCTAAGGGAATAAGGCCCAAGCGAAAGCAATCGAAAAATATCAAAAATCTCAAAATTAGCAAAACCCGAGCCCCGGGCCCACTTCTCGAAACTCGGAAATTTTCACATCAACGGGTTCCTTGTCCTTCCACGAGTTCATACATATCAAAAGTTCTCAACTCCGACCTCAAATGGCCCTTCAAATCTCAATTTACAATCTCAAAATCCCAAGCTCTAGTTCTTCCATTTTTAGCTAAATTTCCATGAATTTCTAGGTTAATTCACAACAGAATCACGTTTTTGGTTCATAGAACTTACCTCCAATCACTTCTCCTTGAATCCCTCTTCAATTCCCTTCCAAGAGCTCTCAAATTACTCAACAATGGAGGAAAAATGACTTAAGCTCGCGGATAAAATGTTTAAAAACCCTTCTGCCCAGCTACTGACTTCCTTCTATGCGATCGCGGCCCCAGGCTCGCGATCGCGAAGGGCAAATTTTCCAAGCCTCAAAATGAGCTATGCGAACGCGATGCCATCCCTGCGAACGCGATGGTTCAACTTTCCACAACTACGCGAACGCGTACTACCGGCTGCGAACGCGAAGCACCTGCAGCTCACACTTCGCGAATGCGAAGCACCAACCGCGAACGCGAAGACAAATCTCAGGCCTACCCAAATCCCTTCTATGCGATCGCGAGGGACCTCCCGCGATCGCGAAGATCAAAACTCCTCTGCAATAACTGCTGCAATTTCTGCAATTTCCCTAAGTCTCAAAACCTTCCGTTAGCCATCCGAAATCACCCCGAGGCCCCCGGGACCTCAACCAAAAGCACCAACGCATCCTAAAACATCATTCAAACTTGTTCCAATCATCAAAACACTTCAAACAACACCAAAACCATCAATTCACATCGAATTCAAGCCTAAGCTTTCCAAAAACTTCTAAAACTCGTTTTTGATCAAAAACCCAACCAAATCACCTCCGAATGACCTGAAATCTTGCACGCACATCCCAAATCATATAACAAAGCTACATCAACTCTCGGAATTCCATTCCGACCCTCGGATCAAAATCTCACCTATCAACCGGAAATCGCCAAAATACTAACTTCGCCAATTCAAGCCTAATTCTAAATCGGACCTCCAAAACCACTTCCGATCACACTTCTAAGTCGTAAATCACCCAACGAAGCTAACAAAATCATAAAAATTCCGATCCGAACTTATATACAAATAAGTCAACTCTTGGTCAAACCTTTCAGATTCAAAGCTTTCAACTGAGGCTGTTCTTTCAAATTCATTCCAAATTTTCCTGAAAACCAAAACCAACGACCTACATCAGTCATAATACATTACACGGGGCAAGTCATGCCCGAGAACTGGCAATCAAAGTGCAAATGATCAAAACGACCGGTCGGGTCGTTACAGATTTTTTTTGAAGAAAGTCGTTACCCATAACTTAAGGATCAAGAATATATGATTTTCACTCCATTCTCTAACAAATTTCGTGATTAAATCTTATTTTTACAAAATTCTAGGTTTTTCATCTAAAACCCTTGATTCCCCCTAATTTTCACATGTTAATCTACCCAAAATCTATGTATTTGACTTAAGATGTGTAGAAATTACTTACCTCTTTGATGATGATGGAATCCCTCCTCAAATTCTCTCAAAAATCGCCTAAGGCCAAGTGGGAAATGGGCTAAGTCTCGGAATAAAAAGCCACAGCTCCAGACGCAGAAGTCGCATTCGCGACTCTAGGCTCACAATTGCGATGCCGCATTTGCGACAATTGCATTGCAAATGCGAACTTTCCCCTAGAAGCCTAGGCTCGCAAATGCGGACGGAAACTCACAAATGCGAGGTCGCATTTGCGACCAATGCATCGCAAATGCGATCATACCAGTACCAACAATCCTATTTCTTAGCAAATCACTCCGAAGCTATCCCGAATCACACCCGAGCCCCCGGGGCTACAAACCAAACACCCGCACAAGTCTAAAAATATAATACGGACTTGCTCGAAGCCTCAAATCACGTCAAACAACGCTAAAACCATGAATCGCACTCCGGTTCAAGCTTAATGAACTTTAAAATTTCAAACTTCTACTTTCAATGTTTAAACCTATCAAATCACGTCCGATTGACTTTAAATTTTGTAGACAAGTCATGTTTGACATTACGGGCCTACTTCCACTTCCGGAATCGGATTCCGACCTCGATATCAAAAAGTCCACTTTCGGTCAAACTTCTCAAAAACCTTCAAATTTCTATCTTTAGCCAAATGTCTCCCAAAATGACCCACGGACCTCCGAATTCACTTCCGATTGAGCTCCCAACTCCAGAATTACCATACGGAGCTATTCACAGACTCGGAATCCCAAACGGACATCGATAACACTAAAATGCACTTCAAGCCAAACTTATGAAATTTCTTCCAAAATGCTAACCTCCACAATAGGTGCCAAAACGCACCCGGGTTATCCAAAACCCGAACCGGGCATACGCCCAAGTCCGAAATCATCTTACGAACCTGCTGGAACCTTCAGACCCGAATTCCGAGGTCGTTTACTCAAAAATCTAATCCAAGTTAATTCTTTCAACTTTAAGCTTTCGAAATGAGAAGTCTCTTCCCAAACCAACTCCGAACTTTCCGAAATCCAATTACGACCACGCGTACAAGTCATAACACCTGAAATGAAGTTGCTCATGGCCTTAAACTGTTGAACGACGCGTTAGGGCTCAAAACGACCGGTCGGGTAGTTACATTAATAAGTTTGTAAGACAGTTGAAAGAAACGCCTAAGCAAGCGGAGAACGTTTTGGTTCCAACGGTAGGCCAGTGCCACTGTTGTCCTGGACCCTGCATTACGGAATTTTTCCTATTTTATTCGAGATAAAGTTATTTCAGCCCTACACGGTACCAACTCGTATAAAAGGCCTCCTAAACCTAATTTGGAGGATATATAACATATTTTGGTAGGAGAACATGCTACTTTGGAAGAGAGAACACATACCACACTTGGAGCCTGGAGGAGGCTTCTAACTAGTTTTTTTCTCTTCTCTTCCTTTCATCTCATAGTTTATTAGTTCTAAAGTTCTGGGTGCTACATGAACGTTGTACTTTGAAGCTTTAGTTGTCCTTACTAATTTATCATATTGGTTTATTTATTCAATTTTACGCTTAATTATTCTATTGTTTGATCACCAATTAGATACTATCTACGAATCTAGGATTGAACTCGAAGGTGAAAATTCTAGATTGCATATGTGATTGAGTAAAGCAAGATCTTGAACCTAAGCATCGATAATGGATTCGCGGTTATGATAGAGTTATACCTAATCGCGTTTCGTGGTTACTAGGAAACTATGCAAGAATTATTAATGTATTCTTGTAAATCTTAATTCTGTAGAAATATAGGCGTTAGGTTATCTTGAATAGGTGAGTAGTACTTCGATGAAATACTGCGAGTAATATTAACCATGTCAATCAATAAATCAGATATATTAATTAGACAATTTAAGTGGAAGACTCAACGGGATTGTTAGCTGACTCATAACTCTAGAATATTTTCTCTCATTGGATTCGTGTCTAAGCTTGCCAACTTATTTTCTCTAGTTTCTTAGTTTAGTACTCTAGATTAGTTTGGTTGAATAATCCCACTTTAAAAAATCACTTGAATAGATTAATTATTTTAGTTAAATTAGTTGATATTTAATCATACGTCCCCATTTGAACGATACTGTACTCACTTTTTACTACTTGTCGACCACGTATACTTGCGTGTGCGTTTTGAAGCAACAAGTTTTTGGCGCCGTTGCTGGGGACTTAAAAATTAGCTACTTTTCTAGATTAGATTTTTACTTTTTTTCTATTCAAGTTTTTATTTTAGTTTAGTTCAATATTCTACTACTTATCTTGACATAACCTCTTTAAATGAAAATTGGTCCAATGTCGGTTATTCTTATTTTGGTGATCCTTGTCCATATTGTGGAGGACCGTATTTGTGGTAAAATTGTGACAATATTTTTGGAAGTGAGCTGGGCATACCATCTCAATATTATGAGAGAAAGTTTTGTAATGTGTGTGGTTGTCAAGGTGACCATTGGGATAACTGTCCTAATTTCTTTATCCTTCTTCGTGTACTTATTATAATGATTCTAATAATGTTGTGCGTTTGACAAGAACTTTAAAGTTAAGGAAATGGAACATGATGCCCGTATTATGGATATGTTGAAGCAAGTAACTGAGCAACAAGATGAAAATTTAAAAACTATAAAAAGAATTGGTGCAACAATCACGAGAATGAAGTCCAACAAGGAAGAAGTGGCTAGAGAGAGTGAGTTCCAACAAGAGGAAAATTTTGAGGAAGCGGAGGTTTTAAGTCAATCTTGGCTAATGGAACAAACTCAATAATTAGAAACATATGAGGCTCAATATGATAAAATTACAATTGGGATGAGTCACTCAATAGAAGAAAGAAGTGAGCTTGAGCAAGAGCTTGATAGCTTTTGCTTGGTTATTCACAACTTGGAGGACAATTTGTGTGCAGAGGTTATTGTGTTTAATGCCCAACAAATTAGTCATAAGTTGTGTGAAGCTGAAAAGAAACTCATAAGCCAGATTGAGGAGTTAAAAGTGGAGTGCCAATCATTCGATCATAGTTTAGCTGGTGATGTTGAAGTTGAAAAAATGGCATTAGATTCAAGTGAGGAGGCGGACACTATTCTTGATGACTCTAGTGCATGCGAATATGAGGATGTCAAATTTAATGCGATTTTCGGATTGGACTTATTAGGGATGATGACATGAGAATCGGTCCTTTTAACCTATGGAGGCGTCAAGGGATGAAAAACAAAGTGTATATATTCTGAAATTTATCATGCTAAGGAGACAGAATGACATCCTCGTTAAAAGGCAAGGAAGTGCAAGATGCAAAATTGATTGCTTGGTTATATTGTCTTTGTACGACTACCCTAGGAGCATAGTCTCAAGCTTATATCAAATTTGGGGATACAATTTCTATCTTCGAGGTGGAGAAAAAAATAATGAAGTTGGTGTAAGTCGTGCGACGGCTATAAATAATACGTTTGTTGGGAGGCAACCCAAGTTTATTGCTTCTTTTGTATTTCTGTTTTTTTATTGCATTATCTTGTAGTGTTATTTTTGTATTTTTGTAGAAGTGGGATCATGGAGTCAAAGCTAATAGGAAGTGTGCAAAATCAAGCAGATGGTCAAAACTAAGTGTAGGGTGCCCGCATATAAGATCATGCATGAGAGAAGTCTGAGTATCATGTAAGCTGCTAATACTTCACCCTTTGGCCTATCATGAAGTCTCTTTTATCCTTCTTGTTATTGAGGGTGTGCATTGAGGGCATTTCACAATTTAAGTATGGTGTGAGAAGATTGTCTGAGTAATTTTTTATGCTATTTTGGCTTAGTTATAGTACCCTTTTGTAGTTTAGTGACTTCTTTATTAAAAAAAAACTTAAAATTTTAAAAGAAAGCAAAAACGAAAAAAAAACATAAGTTTTTTTGAAGTTTTCCAGACAATGAATTTTGTGGACAGCTTTCTTGAGGGATTAAGGTCCAACAAAAAATACAAAAAAATAATAATTAGTTTTAGTTAGATAATAATCTCCCTTAATTTCTTTATTGCATCGGTTATTATCCAGAGGATGTAACTTGAACGGGGTATTTTTATCTTTTTAGGATCAAAATAGAAATATGGAGAAAGAATGAATTGATGTTAGATGCATTGTGACATTTTTTATGCTAGCATATTTAGGTTGTGCCATGTGAATCACTTTCCAGACATGCTTGAACTTTATGATACCTTAGAAAAATTGAATAGCCTGTTTTGTGACGCCTTCTCTCGGCTTTTTGACTTGTTTGTTCATCTAAGGCTTATTACTTAATACTTCTTGGTTATGTGCTTACATGCTTTGACTTCAAAGTTGGAATGAAGTTGTCCTAAATTGGTCATGTACGATGTGAGAGTTAGTTGACATATTGTTTTATCCTGTGTTAGTCTAGAAATGCCCCGCGTGTGTGACGAAGAGAAATAAATAAATCTTGTTGAGTGTAGGAGATGATTTAGGCATTTCTTGATCAGTCCATTAAGCCTTTAATTGCCTATCATTGTTGAATTTATTTCTTAGTTAAGCCCTTTGAGCCTATAAACCTTTTATTTGGCACCCCATTACACGCCTAATCCCTTTTTTGTTCTTAATTAACTTTGTTGAATGATAGGTTTTCAATATCTTTGCCTTGTGTTTTGATGATCTAACAAACTTAATGTCAAGAACCAGGTAGGGAACCTGGCGCACTTGGATTACGATACATCTAACGGATTCCAGCCAAATGTGAACTTGCTACAGTTTCAGGAGGTAGGAACCCAGACAAGGACCTGATACTCTTGTGGGTTCCTCACGGCAGTACAAAGTCAATTGGACACAGCTGGAAACGAAGATTATGCCGCACTGCACTGTTTCCAGCGCCCACTCATTCTCTCACAAACTCAAGTGCTCACATCACTTCAAGTGATCATTCTCAAGGTGTACCTACAATGAGTCTATACAAAGCATCATTCAAGTTATTCAACTCAAGACAATCTGGGCTGTGTGCACAAGAACCAGATCAGGAACCTGATCCCATGGTACTTCTCTGACAGAAGTCCAAGTCAACTATACAGCTGGAACGCAACTGAGTGACTGATCGCAACTGTACAAAGAGGAACACAACAGGGACCTGGTCTCTTAGGGTTCTTTGACAGAAGTACAAGTCAACTACAGCTGGAAAGCAATTGCAGAAAGTGACTGACTGCAACAGTGCAACAGACAGTGCAGCAGTCACTTCCCATTGAGATTGGACATCACTAAGGATGTCTTGTGTAGTATAAACCTTATGCAAGACACAAGTTTCAGGTTCCAACTCTTGCAAACTCAGAAAAGTAAAATATTCTCTCAAGTGTTCAAGAACCTCTCTCAAGAACAAATCTGTTGCAACCTCAAGGACCTGATCCAAGATCAAAGATATTTTAAGTCCTTAGATTTGTAGAGTCTTTGTAATTTGTTCATCATTGTAACTCCTATCCAGCTTTCTTAGAAGCATTGATTAGGTTGAGTCATAAGAAAAATCCTTTGTAACCGTAGGGTGACAAAGTGGCTTTTGGTGGAAACATCACAAGTTAGTCAAAGCCTTTGTAATCGTAGTGTGACAAAGTGACTTGTGGTGGAAATACCACAAGTTAATCAAATTCTTTGTAACTAGGATAGTTATAGAGTGGCTTGTGATGAGAGCATCACAAGTTAGTTGAAGTCTTTGCAATAGAGTTATTGTAAAGTGGCTTGTAATAGGGAGATTGCAAGTTAGTGAAGTTAAACGCCTACAGGTGTAGGTCGTGATTTTTTGATCCCCTTGTGTAGGACTTTTCCACGTAAAAATCCATGGCCTTATTTACATTCAGCATTACTAGCATTCACAACAGAACCCGATAAAGGACCAGGTACTCTGCTATTTGGTGGACTCACACAAACTTAGCACTGTATCAAACTGATATAGGACCAGATCCCTATACAGTTTGGTTCATCAGTACTTTCAGAGGAAACACATAGAGAACCAGGTTCTCTATACAGTCTGGTGGACGCATAGTCTCTAACATTGAACCTTTTACCTCTAAAGGCACTTAAGTTGCAAGATTGAGAACTAGAAGGGTAAGGAGGTAATGGGGTAGCTTTTGAGTGGAACCATAGAAGAGAGGAAAAGTGTACGTGTACCAACAAAGAAACACTTGCAAAAATTGTAAGCATAGGGAGAGTGTGAGAAAAAAGATAGGTAGAAAAATAAACACGAAAAAAGGGGGAAAAGAAAAGAAAAAAAAGAGGTGAATAAAAGACAACACATCTCCAAATATATTTTCTCATTGCTAGGGAGTTTCCAATATTAAAGTGCTTAAAGAAATAGTGGTTTCTCAGAATATGAAGATCTGGTTATGATAAAATGCATTAATTGTTGTAGGTATTAAAATGCTTAGGAGGGTTAGTGACTCTTATCCAAATGTATCCTACTCATCTTTAGCCTACATTACAACGCATAAAGTCCTAATTGATCAAAGATTTAGTAGGCTTAGATTAATCGAGTACTACATTACGGGCAAGTCTATGGTACGACCTTGGGAAGCGCATAAATTTATTGTGAGAGTGAGTGGATTCTTGTTCTTATGTGTGAGTCCTTGAATTATATTTGATCTTTTGCATTTAATGTCTGGACTATTTCTTCTCTTGTTTATTGCTGAATGCACATGATCTCATGATGGATAGATGGATTTATTAAACTTCTCTTGTTGGGGTGAGTGTGCTAACAAAGAGTGCTTAGTTGCAACGAGTCAGTCTTTGAGGTGAGGTGATTATGGGCAGGTTGTTTCATTATTTTAAAATTATTTAACTACATTTTGGCGTATAAAAACTGGGAAGTGTGTAAAATGAGTATGACCATACTTAATTGTTGGTATCAACCATAATCATATGTTTAGTATGCTTAATTGTATATGTTCCCTCATGATGTGGTCTCTTGAGTTGTGTGTTGAAGTAGTAAAGTTTAGGTTGCTCGAGAACGATCAAAGATTTAAGTGTGGAGTGGTGGTATTTGGCATATTTTAATATGTTTTGATATTATCTACTCTACATTTTTACCGCTTTTTATTATGTTTTATATGGTATATGCCCTACTTAACTTGAGTATTGAGCTTTATACTTATTTGGATATTAATTGGTAATGTAGGTATATTGGAGAGTGAAGATGAAATATTGGAGCAAAAAGAATGAATTTTCAATCATCACATAATGATTACTTGGTGAGTGATCATTACATGATGATTGGTTGGTTAACAAGTTTGTAAGACAGTTGAAATAAACGCCTAAGAAGGCAGAAAACGTTCTGGTTCCAGCGCTACTGGACCCAATATTGTGGGATTTTTCCTATCCGAGACAAGGTTATATTTGCCCTACACAGTCCCATCTCGCAAGACCTTTTAAACCTAATTTGGAGGATATCTAACATATTTTCGGAGGAAAACATGCCACTTTGGAAGAGAGAACGCAGACCACACTTGAAGGAGACTTCTAACTACCTTTTCTTCTAAGTTCTAAACAAACTTGGAGAACACATACCACACTTGTGAGTGCTACATCAACGTGTAATTTGAAGCTTGAATTGTTCTTATTAATATATAAGATTGATTTATTTATTCAATCTTGCACTAATTATTCGATTGTTTGATAATCAATTGGATACTATCAACGAATCTAGAATTGAATTCGAAGTTGAGAATTCTAGATTGCATATAGGATCGAGTAGAGCAAGATCATGAATCTGAGCATCGGGAACAGATTCGCGGTTAGGATACAATTATACCTAATCATCTTGCTTGGTTACTATGCAGGAATTATTAATGTATTCTTGTTAATCCTAATTCAATATAGAAATATAGGCGTTAGATTAGCTTGAATAGGCGAGTAGTACTTTGATCGAATGCTACGAGTAATATTAACCTTGTCAATAAATAAATTAGATAAATTAATTAGATAATTTAAGTGGAAGATTCAACGGAATTGTTAGCCGACTCATAGCTCTGTATATTTCCTCTCGTTGAATTCGTATCTAAGCTTGCCGATTTATTTTCTCTAGTTTCTTAGTTTACTTCTCTCGATTAGCTTAGTTGAATAATCACACTTAAGAAAATTGTTTCAACAAGTTTAAGCTAATTTAGTTGATAGTTAATCACAAGTACTCCTGGTGAAAAAAATACTCTAACCGCTCTTTATTACTTATCGACCACGTATACTTGCGTGTGCATTTTGAAGCAACATTTTCCTTGCCACATCATCATTGAAGGGGTAATAGTTTTATGTTAAACAGATAAGGGGTAGCCGGCAATGGGAAGCCCGTTTAGTGTAATTGTGAAAGTGACTTTTCGGGACAAATTAAAGGTGTAAAGTAGGGGTGTATAAATGAACCAGAAAACCACACCAAACCGAAAAGTCAAACCAGACCGATGAAAACCCCCCATTAGTTTTTGGTTGATTTTGTTTGGTTTTGAGTAAAAAAACCTGAACCTAACCGACATATAAATATATAATTTTTATATATATTTTTAAAATTTTATATAGAATTTTCTTTAAAAAATGTCCAGAAATATTTGGGATTATGTTGCGGGATATAATATTTAATAGTATATGAAGTGCTCCATATTTATTAACCTTAAATAATGGGTTGTATGATCACTTTTTCATCAAGTGTTACCGAAATGCGTTAATCTCTTTGTTCTTCCGTATTCATATCATATGTTTAGATCTACTAAATTGTTATATCTTTTTCGAATGTGAAGTGATTATTATTATTTAGGTATCATATTGATTTTATGTTTAATTACTAAATTCGGTTAACCTTGAAAATGTACATCAACAAAATATTATTGTCAGTCGACAAAAAAAATAACTATTATGTGTTACTAAGAAAATTCTCTCAAAGAATATTTTAATAGATGATATTTTTTTTCAATTTTTTATATGTTTACCAAACATATATTTACTTATTAAAAATTTAACGAAGTAAGATTGAAGTAATATTTAAGTAACAAAAAACCCAAAATATCTGAAAAAACCGAACCAATCCGAATCGATATAGTTGATTTGCTTTAGTTTTGATAAAAACTGAACTAACCCGGTCCATGTACACCCCTAGTGTAAAGTATGTATTTCCCTAACAAAAAGGTCCAACTTAAGCTATGTTCAACCAAATATATCACGGTGAAAAGAACGCATTTAATAATGGCCAAATACATATAGAACTCATTCAACTTGGTATCATTTTTCATTCTGGCACTCTATCTCTACCTTGTTCATTTTGGCCCTCCAACTCTATTTCTTATCTTCCACTTTAACACAAAAGTTAAAACCAGTGCAAAAAATATAACGCATGTGCATACACAAATCTGAAGTGTAATAAATATCCAATTAAATGTTGTAACCTGGTTTTTTCATCCATGTCAAACGGGTCAATACTAATTGAACCAAAGTCACCAAAGTCACCAAAAACTCGGACTCATCCTCGTCATTGAACCAAAGTCACCAAAAACTCGGACTCATAAGACCTCAAAGAGGCATCCCCTCGAAACAAAGGCCAAGGCCAATATACCCGGGGACTAACTTTTCGAACAAGTTCATAAAGTTATTGGGTAACAAGTCCAAGCGACATTTTCGAAGGCTACGGCCATATTAAAGACTATGGTCATGAAAAAAGGCTACGGCCTAAATAATTCAGCTCGGAGACATCCGACTTCCGCTATAAATCAAAGGCCTTCAAATACTTTGTATAAACCGATTAAATCAGGCTACCCTCGGCAAAACCAAAATATAATGGGCTTCGATAAATTCAGCCCTCGAATGATTCAATAAGCTTCGATAACATCATCCCTCGATAAAACCTCAAGAGGTATTCGATAATCAGTACACAAACAAGGTCCCGACACGTCGAACCTTCGAAAAACCCAACGGGTACAAAAAACACATGCTAAAGCATAACTAAATTTTTACTAAGTCTTTTAGCCAAAATGAGGGAAAATTTTTATAGCCATTGATCAGCTCCAGCCCTATACCACTATAAAATGGCAAAGAGTGGTCGATGCAGCTTTTACCCGAAAGGCCGGGATCGATATCCACAAGGAGCTAATATTGGTTGGGATTTGTGTTTCAATCCATTCAGCTATGCGTGTTGCTCTTAATTGCACTTCTAACCATGCTTTGTTTTGTTTCTATTCTAATATTAATGCTACTGAATGATGAAAATAATCTAAGTACAATATTTTTGTAAGGGTTTTCTCAATTGGTAAAAAGCACTAGGGAAGTGACTTACACCTAGGTGAGTATCTAATGGGGTCTAAAACTTAGGTCAAACTTGTTATAATTGGGCTAATGATATAACCATTGCACATAATAACTCACTCTATACCTTTCAGTAGTTTGAGTGACTCTACCCTAATTGGCTTTCTCAAGCCTAATTGGGTGTTCAAACAATGCAAGCAAAATTGGCTCAAGTCGGGTATTACTATCTCTAGTTTTCGGGAATACTTTTACACATTTTTTATCCAAAACCTACGCAAAAGAGAGCATAAGATAGGCTAGAATCCATAGTTATCAACTCCCCCAAACTTAAGCTTTTGCTTGTCCTCAAGCAAACAAAGTAATTCCCACCTCCACAAGGTAAAAGAAAGGAAAATTTCAGCTGTCCTAAGGTGACGTCATCAAGCATCAGTTGGGACTAACAATTACCCTCAACACAAATGCATTATCAACAACACACAATATTTTTAGCACCATGGCTTTAGTGCGATACGAGAGCATCAAGAGTTGACTCAACTCATCAAGGCGACTCTTTCTACTACATAGGTCATTGTGGAACCCAAACTCCTCGACTCTCAGCATGCAAACCTCACTTTAGATTGTAGCACTCAAAACGAGGATTGTGGAAAAGACACTCATCTCTCTCAAGGGAAGGTCACAAGTCTGGCTCTAAGTACCATAAGCTTGCCCCTTATGTGAATCACCACTAATGTACGCTGACTCAACTTGAAATCAAATAGGGCTTTTGTGGGAATGTGATGAAGGCTTATTGGTTCAAGGTATTTTATATCGGTCCATGGAGGTTTCATCTTTCCTTAAGCACTTCATTTTTTTCATTTCGGCTCA
Organism: Nicotiana attenuata; assembly: GCF_001879085.1. Lineage (NCBI taxonomy): Eukaryota > Viridiplantae > Streptophyta > Magnoliopsida > Solanales > Solanaceae > Nicotiana > Nicotiana attenuata. Next base: position 82,770 of record NW_017672353.1, read on the forward strand.
CATTTTCTTGACTCTTTGAGTCATTTTTCTCTTCCTTAGGGGACTAGAGAGACACACTATCACTCTTTCTTGTTCATGACAATCACTTTTCTCCTTTCTAATCATTCCAAGCCTTTCATCATTGCTTTTATTGAATCCGTTCATTTTTCTACATTGTTCACTTTCTTTTTGACTTTTTGGCTTTTCTTTCTTTTTCTTTTTGCCTTCCCTTTTCTTTATTTTGTACCTTTTACCACTTTTGCATTCCTCGTCTCTCCCCCCAAACTTATACTTTTTGCCAATTGTGCTAAGGAAAGATTGGGTGCCAAGAGAGAATCATTTTAGAATGGATAAAGGTTTGTATCATGGTTATTGAAAGAACAAGGGATATGGTTCAACGGGGTTGACTAGGGATAACATATTTGGTGGGCTATGGATGCTTTCAAGCCTCAATTTGGATCAAGTAGAGCCTATAATCGTCCCTCAAGTCGAGCTACACTTAGAACTTTGCCTAGACAAACATTCAGGGCAAGTTCTAGAATTATTGGCACGAGACTTGGACTTCCAAATCAATACCTCACCTCACAAGCTTTTGGATTGCTAAAGAGACAGAGTCGAGGGCCCACAACAACCCTATCTAAGATTGAGCAACACAAGTGGCTCCAAGAAGCCACTCGATGATTGTTAAGTCAACACAAGAGTTTAAAGGTCACAACTATCACCATCCTTTACACATCAATTTGTTTCTAACCATAAGGTCTGAGGTAAATGTGTTAGGCCCAAGTGAAGCTTTGCCTAAGACACTAGTATTCATTTTCTACTATTAACATAAAGATAAAAAGAAAACGGACTCAAACCCTTAAGAAGGTTATCATGCCATCCATCATCGGGGAGAGCCACCCGGCTCACACAAATTTCCACCTTTGGAAAGAATCTTGGTATTAAGAAAACCAAAGGCTTATTGATCACAAAATGGTAGCCCTATATCCTTTAGCTTCCACTTTACCATCAGATGCTTTTCTAGCTTCTCGGAAGGGGTCTTATAAAAGTAAGAAGCTAAAAATTGAAAAAGAAGCTACTAAATGAAATAAGAAGCTATGCTATCAAGGAAAATTGCAAAAGAAGTTATAAAGTAAAATACGGAAAGTAAAATGAATATGTATAATAGGGGATTGAGACGAATATACATAAAAGGGGAATGAATATATACATGGAAAAGTAACTTTATATACATACCGAAATTGAAAAATAACGAAAAGTGAAAAATAAATGGTAAAGTTATATACATACCAAAGGTGAAAAATAACGATAAAGAAAAATAAGTATCATAATTATATTCCAGTCATCAAATCATCAAAATAGGACCACCCCCAAATAAAAACTAGCATTGCCCTCAATGCTAAAAGCAAAAATAAGATCTAAGAGGGGTGAGAGAGTAAAGAAAACTCCCTATGTGGTCTGCATCGGATCCTGCACATCAGTGGGTGAGCTCCCTCAGGAACATGTGGCTGGACTGAGGCACCTCCCTCGGGGTCCTCCAGCTCAATCTCCAAGTCATCAGCCTGGGGGATTACCCCTCTCCTCACGGGCTCGCTGCCAGCCTCCTGCTCTGGTGCCTGCTCTGCCTGAGCTGCTGGAGCTGGGTCCTCCAATAGTAGCTCCAATGGGATGTCTCTAGCTGATCTAATCTTGTCCACCTCCTTCCTCAGCAACTTTACCGACTCCTAGGAAGCCCGAGTTTTCTTCATTTTCTTTGTTTGCTTGCTCAGGTGATTGCTTTTCCCTGTGCCTCCATAGTGGTCATAATCAACTTCTGGTTGTCCAGGAGCTTCTTCTGGTTGTCCAGAAGCTCCTTTAGTAATTCCTCCACAGAAGCTGGTATCTGAGGCTGTGCCGGAGCTGACTGAGCTGCCACTGTGCTGGATATGACAGACAACTTTGATGTAGCTACCTGCATCTAGTTGTTGATGCGGACAGAGTCTGGTTAGCCCTCAGTGCAGTGAGAGGGTAAGCTGATGAAGAAGGCACCGGAGAGGGAATTGAAGTAGATGGTCCAGAGGGAGGATGAGGTATGGCAGTGGGAGGCTCGGAACTAGTAGCCACCACCCATGGCTCTTCAGACCGGCCAGTGGAAGTGGAGGCTTTGCCCTTGGACTTGGGGTTGTCGGAATACTGAAGGTTGTACCAGGAGAATGGCCTCTTTGGTTTTACCTTCGTATCAAAGTTCGTTCCCTCAACTTCCTGATCCTCAAGGTACATGGTGAGGAAGTTCGAGAAAGGGTATGAGCTCTCATTCTTGTTGACCACTCTGGTGATCACCTGGACATAATATTCCCGACATTGATCGGTACCCCGCCATGATGGCCCCCACTATAATAGCCCGGGAGACCAGCATATCACTGTTATGTGTAGTGGGGTCTAACCGGCTGCACACAAACGTTTCCTAACCCTTTTCCTCAAAGCTCAATGTGTTCCTGTAGATTGGGACCCCAGGTGTCAGCCAAGGTAGGGTAGTCCCTGGGAGAGCAATCACTGATGCCAACCACGGGCGGGCTGACTCATCCATCGCCACCTTCTCCAGAAATAAGGACTCATCCTCGTCATTGAACCAACATACTCGTTTAGAGTCTTGCCATCAAATCTGATCTTCTTGTTCCGGACTTTGGTAAAAAATGTGCCATTTTTTATGTGGGCGACATTGGCATAAGACTCCTTGACTAAATGCTCATTGGCCTCCGGCAACTTACTTGTGAAGAATTTCCACCCCACTCTTTCATCAAATTGCCTCTTCACATTGGGGTTGTGGGGTAGAAGACCCCTTTCTATGAATTGCCTCTCATGTGTGAGTGACCTCTAAGGCCACCATTCTCAAAATTTGTGGTAGGCTTTTTCACTGACAAAACGTTCTTGCCACACCACCGGGTTCCTTGTTCTTTCCAACCCTTCTGTCTGGGTGCCACCCCTCTCCCGTCATCTGGTATCTAGGCATCAACATCAATAGGAGCAGAAGCAGGAGCAGCTGGTGAGGCCGGAGTTGCAGTATGTGAGGAACATGATCCCGACGCCTCACTACCTCCCTCAGAGCCATCAGACGACTCAGTAGAGGAGGTAGGTACATCCACCAGTCGTTACCTCTCCGAGAAATCCGGGACATGAGTATGTACATAATCACCTTTCGAAGCTTCTCGGGAAGGGAAATAATCACTACCCTCGAAATGGGATGCGGCTTTGTCCGCAGCTTTGATGGTCTTTCGCATTTTTCCAATGGATTGTTGTACTGCTAGGGGTAACTTGATTCTTCCTCGTCCCCTACCCGGGGAGGACTATGCTTTCCCTTTTTGTTTATCACTCCCGCCTCTAGATTTGACCGTTGTTTGCATACACATTCAGTGAAATCTCATTAGTATTGTTGCTAAAAGAATCCCTAAAGAAAGGCAGATGAAAAATTTGCAGTGTTCCAAAAGGCAGAGGTCCGCTGACAGCGAAAAAAGGGGAGCGGCCGCGGACTAGCTACCGCTGAGAGCGGAATTTTGAACGCGACCACGGAGGACTGGGATTCAGACTACCCAGCCTCTAAAGTTGAACAACCGCTGAGCAGAATTTTGGGCACGACCGTGAAAGTTGAACCGTTGTCCGCGGAAAAACAAGCGCGGCCGCGGACCCAATTTGGAAATTCTCTAAACTAAGGTTCTGGTGTCCGCAAAAAATGGTGCGCGTCCGCGTAAAGCAGGCCGCTGTCAGCGGAATATCCATTGCTGACCGCAGAATTCAATCATATTTAACTCAGGACTTCGCATGAACACTGACCGCGGAATTACAACCGCGGCCGCAGAATTCAGAATTTAAACGGGCAACCTAGGGTTTCACTTTTTCTTGTCATTAACGGGTATCATAAACACCACTAACCCCTACTAGGCATCAACTAATTAAACCTAACTAATTTAGTATAATCCAATTAATAACTAATGAACCCTAGTTAAAATTAAAAGAAAAAAAGGAAGAAATTAAAACTAAAAAGGAAAAGTACAAATTGAAAAACAATAATGAATTGAAATTACCAGTAGTTGGATGTGTGTTGGGAATTGACTTCTAAGTATTGTTATGCAGATTAGAGTGCAGAGTAGAAGAAGATGAACATTAGCTCTTCTTTTTGAGAATAAAAATGGTGAAAAGGGTAAAAGGCCTATTGATCGTCTATTTATACTAAATAGTACTGGGACCCACAGATCTTACCTGGCGCGGCTGCAAAATTCCACTGCAGCCTGCGCTTTTAACATTGTTGAAAGGATGTTACCAAGAGGGAAATGCTGGGAGCGGAAAAGCAGGCGCGGCCGCGAAAAAAGCCATCGCGGACGCGGTTCAAACTTCAGAGAGTTCACATTCTTGGACATTTCCAGTCCGCGTCCGCCACCAAATTACGCCCCCGCTAAAAAGCTTCCGCTGACCGCATAATTTTGAGCGCGGTCAGCGTCCAATTACAGACTTAGCCAAATTTAATCAATCCAAATAATGATGATATCAATTAAGCTTCAATCAAATATGCGATAAAAGCATCGCTCGGGACGGACCAAGTCACAATCCCTCATAGAAAACGACCCCATGCTCATCATCAAGTGCGTGTCTCACCTCAATATAGCACTACGATGTGCAAACCCGGGGTTTCAAACCATCAGGACATCATTTACATTCATTACTCACCTCAAACCGGCTAAAGCTCTAGCTCGCTATGCCCTTGTCTCTCAAATCGGCCTCCTCGCGCGTCAAATCTCACAAAAACCAGAACGAATACGTCACAATAGACTAAGGGAACAAAACCCAAGCGAAAACAATCGAAAAATATCAAAAATTCCGAAATTAGCAAAACCCGAGCCCCGGTCCCACTTCTCGAAACTAAGAAATTTTTACGTAATTAGATTCCTTATCTCCCCACGAGTTCATACATATCAAAAACACAAGAATCGGAGTTCAATTGACCCCTGAAATCCCCAATTTAGACTCTCTTAATCTCAAGCCCTAACCTCTATTTTTAGTCCAAAAATTCCTTAATTTTCAGTCCTAATTCATGAAATATCACCATAGAATTGTGTTTTAGGTCCAAAATCCATACCTTATCGAAGTTCCCTTGAAATCTCTCTTCAAAATCGCCCCAAAAACTCTAAGTCCGAAGTTAAAATGAATAAACCCTTAAAAAATCGCGAAGAAGAACCATTTATACCTTCTGCCCAGTCATAACCGCATCTGCGGTCAATTACCCGCTTCTGTGGTCACTTCTCCGCATCTGCGAAATTCACTTAAATCCCGCCTAGCCGCATCTGCGGTCCAATAGCTGTATCTGCGGCTCCGCAGGTGCGACCCTATACCGCAACTGCGGTTCCTGACCTCACTCCTCAAATCCGCATCTGCGGACAATCCTTCGCACATGCAATACCGCACCTGCGGTCCCCAAACCGCAGGTGCAAAAACACCAGAAGCAGTAGAAGTTATGCAATTACACAAGTCCAAAACTCTTCCCGTTAGCCATCCCAAACCATTCCGAGGCCCCCGGGACCTCAACCAAAAGCACCAACACGTCCTAAAACCTCATTCAAACTTGTTCCAATCATCAAAACACCTCAAACAACACTAAATCTATCAATTCACATCGAATTCAAGCCTAAGTTTCCTAAAAACTTCCGAAACACGCTTTTGATCGAAAACCCAACCAAACCACATCCAAATGACCTGAAATTTTGCACACACATCCCAAATCACACAACGAAGCTACAGCAACTCTCAGAATCCCATTCCGTCCCTCGGATCAAAATCTCACCTATCAACCGGAATTCGCCAAAATACTAACTTTGCCAATTCAAGCCTAATTCTACACCGGGCCTCCAAAACCACTTCCGATCACACTCCTAAGTCACAAATCACCTCCCGAAGCTAACCGAACCATCGAAATTCACATCCGAGCCCTCTAACCCATAAGTCAACATCCGGTTGACTTTTCCAACTTAAGCCTTCTTAAAAGAGACTAAGTGTCTCATTTCTTACCAATTTCACTCCGAACTCAAACCAATCAACTTGACCACATAAAAACACGGATAACGAAGCATAAAAAAGAAGAAATGGGGAAAACGGAGCGGTAACTCATGAGATGACTGGTCGGGTCGTCACGTCCTCCCCAACTTAAACAAATGTTCGTCCTCGAATGAGTCATGAAACATACCTGAAGCCTCAAATAGGTGAGGATATCTGCTCCGCATCTCCCGCTCGGTCTCCCAGGTAGCCTCCTCCATGGGCCGACCTTTCCGCTGCACCTTCACTGAAGCTATATCCTTCGACCTCAACTTTCGAACCTGACGACCCAAAATAGCCACTAGCTCCACATCAAAGGTCAAATCATCATCCAGTTGGACCGTGCTGAAATCCAAAACATGAGACGGGTCCCCAACATACTTCCGGAGCATAGAAACATGAAATACCGGGTGCACACTCGACAAGCTGGGTGGCAAGGCAAGCATATAAGCCGCCTCTCCAATCCTCCTAAGTACCTCAAAAGGCCCAATGAACCGCGGACTCAACTTCCCTTTCTTTCCAAATCTCATAACACCCTTCATGGGCGACACCTTCAGCAAGACCTTCTAACCAACCATGTAGGACACATCGCGAACCTTCCGATCTGTATAGCTCTTCTGACGCGACTGCGCTGTACGAAGTCTCTCCTGAATCACCTTCACCTTATCTAAGGCGTCCTGAACCAAATCTGTCCCCAACAACCTAGCCTCGCCGGGCTCGAACCAACCAACTGGAGATCTACACCGTCTCCCATAGAAAGCCTCATACGGAGCCATCTGAATACTCGACTGGTAGCTGTTGTTGTAGGCAAACTCGGCAAGCGGCAAAAACTCATCCCATGAACCCCCAAAATCAATGACACAAGCACGCAACATGTCCTCTAATATCTGAATAGTACGCTCGGACTGTCTGTCCATCTGAGGATGAAACGCTGTGCTCAACTCCACCTGAGTACGCAACTCTCTCTGCACGGCTCTCCAAAACTGCGAAGGAAACTGAGTACCCCTATCTGAGATGATGGAAACCGGAACACCATACAACCGAACAACCTCCCGGATATAAATCCCTGCCAGCCACTCTGAAGAATAGGTAGTACACATAGGAATGAAGTGCGCGGACTTGGTCAGCCGATCCACAATCACCCAAATAGCATCAAATTTCTTCGTAGTCCGAGGAAGTCCAACAACAAAGTCCATAGTGATCCTCTCCCACTTCCACTCGGGAATAACCATCTGCTGAAGCAAGCCACCCGGTCTCTGATACTTATATTTCACCTGCTGACAATTGAGACATCGAGCTACAAATCCCACAATATCTTTCTTCATTCTTCTCCACCAGTAGTGCTGCCTCAAGTCCTGATACATCTTCGCGGCACCCGGATGAATAGAATACCGCGAGCTATTGGCCTCCTCCAGAATCAACTCTCTAAGCCCATCCACATTGGGCACACAGATCCAGCCCTGCATCCTCAACACACCATCATCACCGATGGTCACATCTCTGGCATCATTATGCTGAACTCTGTCCTTAAGGACAAGCAAATGCGGAACATCATACTGGCGCTCTCTGATGCAGTCATATAAGGAAGACCGAGAAACCACACAAGCCAACACCCGGCTGGGCTCCAAAATATCTAATCTCACAAACCGATTGGCCAAGGCCTGAGCATCAACTGCAAGGGGTATCTCCCCAACTGGAATGTACGCCAAACTCCCCATACTCACTGCCTTTCGGCTCAAAGCATCGGCCACCACATTGGCCTTTCCCGGATGGTACAAAATAGTAATATCATAATCCTTAAGCAACTCTAGCCACCTACGCTGCCTCAAATTAAGATCCTTTTGCTTGAATAAGTGTTGAAGACTGCGATGATCAGTGAATACCTCACAAGATACGCCATACAAGTAATGCCTCCAAATCTTCAATGCATGAACTATGGCAGCTAACTTCAAATCATGAACAGGGTAGTTCTTCTCATAGGGCTTCAACTGACGAGAAGCATAAGCAATAACTCTACCCTCCTGCATCAATACACAACCAATCCCAACTCTCGAAGCATCACAATATACGGTATATGAACCTAAAACTGATGACAAAACCAATACTGGAGCTGTGGTCAAAGCTGTCTTGAGCTTCTGAAAGCTCTCCTTACACTCGTCCGACCATACAAACGGAGCACCCTTCTGAGTCAACTTGGTCAAGGGTGATGCAATGGATGAAAATCCCTGAACAAACCGGTGGTAGTAACCTGCCAACCCAAGAAAGCTACGAATCTCTGTGGCTGAGTTCGGTCTAGGCCAACTCTGAACCGCCTCTATCTTCTTTGGATCAACCTGAATCCCTCACTGGACACCACGTGTCCCAAGAAAGACACTGAACCGAGCCAAAACTCACACTTGGAGAACTTTGCATAAAGATTCTCCTCCCTCAATCTCTGCAATACAACTCGCAAATGCTCCGCGTGCTCCTCCTGACTACGCGAGTACACCAGAATATCATCAATGAAAACTCAAATCCAGATAAGGCCGAAATACACTGTTCATCAAATGCATGAACGCTGCTAGGGCATTGGTCAGCCCGAAAGACATGACAAGAAACTCATAGTGACCATATCTAGTCCTGAAAGCCGTCTTAAGAATATCTGAATCCCTGATCTTCAACTGGTGATAACCCGAACGGAGATCAATCTTGGAGAACACCCTCGCTCCCTAAAGCTGGTCAAATAAATCATCAATGCGAGGCAGGGGATACTTGTTCTTAATTGTTACCTTGTTCATTTGCCTGTAATCAATGCACATTCTCATTGTGCCATCCTTCTTCTTCACAAACAGAACCGGCGCACCCCATGGTGACACACTATGCCGGATGAACCCCTTATCTAGGAGTTCCTGATGCTGCTCCTTCAATTCTTTCAACTCTGCTGGTGCCATGCGATATGGCGGAATAGAAATGGGCTGGGTGCCCGGCACCAGGTCAATACCAAAATCAATATCCTTGTCCGGTGGCATGCCCGGCAAGTCTGCAGGAAACACATCGGGAAAATCCCTCACCACTGGAACAGTACCGATACTAGGAGCCTCAGCTCCAACATCCCGCACAAACACTAGATACGAAAGACAACCCTTCCCACCCATACGCTGGGCCTTCAAGAACGAGATCACTCTACCCGGAACATAATCAGTCACACCACGCCACTCAATCCGCGGTACACCCGGCATAGCCAAAGTGACTGTCTTAGCATGACAGTCTAGAATAGCATGACACGGAGATATCCAATCCATGCCCAAAATAACATCAAAGTCCACCATGCTCAATAGCAACATATCAACTCGGGTCTCCAGACCCCCAATAGTCACAGCACATGACCGGTACACACGGTCCACAACAACAGTATCGCCCACCGGGGTAGACACATGAACAGGTAAAGCAAGAAACTCCCAGGGTGCACCCAAATAATGAGCAAAATATGAGGACACATAAGAATAGGTGGAGCCGGGATCAAATAATACAGAGTCATCTTTGTGGCAGACTGAAACAATACCTGTAATGACAGCATCTGAAGCAATGGCATCTGTCCTGCCTAGGATAGCATAAAAACGAGCCTGGCCACCGCCTGATCGACCTCCCCCTCTAGGGCGACCCCTGGCCGCCCGATCTCCACCCCTAGCTGGCTGGGCGGGTGGTGAAGTAACTGGAGCAGAAGTCGAGAGCTGACCCCTCTGCTGGAGCTGACCACCACGACGTCGAGGGCACTGCTTCCTCATATGAACAAACTCTTCGCACTCATAACAACTCCCTGGTGTTGGAGATGGGGACTGAAGGGAACCCCTGGCACCGGAGTGACTAGCAGATGCACTCGGTGCGGAAGAACCCTGAGCTGATGGGGCACGAGATGAACTCTGAGTGGGGAGGGCGCTGAGTGAAGGCTGGCCCTGCTGAGACCCATGATGACCATGACCTGAAGATGCCCCACGATACTCTGGACGGTCGACTGAGCAGGCCTGAAAGAACGACCTCTACCATGCTGGAACTGGCCCCTCGAAGGAGCACCACTGTAACTGCCCGATCCACGAGGCCTCTTGGCCTCCCTCTCCTCTAGCTCCCGACGGCAAACTGTCTCATTCTCACGAGCGATATCCACCACCTCCTCGAACATCGCACCCAATACTCTCTCTTTAGTCATCAGAATACGGAGATGGTAATTAAGGCCATCCACAAATCTCCTGATCCTCTCGCAATCTAACGGAATCATCTAGGTGGCATGACGAGCCAACTCAGAAAACCTCATCTCGTACTGGGTCACGGTCATATCTCCCTGCGTCAACCACTCAAACTGCCTACGCAGCTCCTCTCTGCGGGACTACGGTACATACTTCTCCAAGAAGAGAGTGGAGAACTGCTGCCAAGAAAGGGGTGCTGCACCGCCAGGCCTACGCCTCTCAAAATCCTCCCACCAAGTAAAGGCAGCCCCAGTAAACTGGAAAGTTGTAAATGTCACACCACTAGACTCAAGAATCCCTGTTGTACGGAGCAACCGCTGACACCTGTCAAGAAAACCCTAGGCATCCTCACCCTCAGCACCACTGAATGTCGGAGGCTGGAGTCTACCAAACCTCTCAAGATGACGCTGCTCATCCTCCGGCATAACTGGAACCCTGAACTCCTGTACTAGTGCAACCGGCTGAGCTGGAGGTGCCTCCGGCGTATGTAGTCCCTGCACTACCTGCTCAGGTGTGCGAGCAGCGGGGGTCTGATTGCCTCCCCCGGCCTGCGAAGTAGCTGCTGCTGTGGTGGCTGAAACTGCTTGATCCAGGCCAATGCAAACTGTCAAGATCTGAGCCAAGGTCTCCTGTAGACCTGGAATCATGATTGGCACAGCTGGTGCCTGAACTGGTGCTGCTGGAGTCTGATCCGGAGCTGGGGCAGCTGGTGGGTCAACAGGTGCTGCCCTCACTGCTTTGCCTCGGCCACGACCACGATCGCGTCCACGGCCTCTGGTGGCCTCAGTGGGTGAAACTGGGGGTCGTCCACCACGTCCGGTAGCTCGTGTTCTGTGAGAGAATAGAATAATAGAAGTTTAGCTCTTGGTTCAACAAAGTCGCATGACAAGAATTTCAAGAATACAAAGTTTTTCCTAAAGGTTCTGCAGCCTCCCGAGGATAAATACAAACGTCTCCGTACCGATCCGCGAGACTCTACTAAACCGGCTCATGACTTGCGAGACCCATGTAACATAGGCTCTGATACCAACTTGTCACGACCCCAACCCCAGGTCGTGATGGCGCCCAACACACTGCTAGGCAAGCCTGACCAACTAACAACCTCACCCGTTTTCTTATAAAGTTTATTATTAGCTAACACAGTTAAAATGCCCAATTACCATAACAAAAGCTTGGAACAGAGTTAAATATGCGGCAATTCAAATGATAATACCACTACATAGCCCGAACAGATCCGGTGTCACAAGTCTGAGCCTCTAATACAAGTTTAACAGCCTATTACATAATCAGTCTAGGAAATATGGATAAAACAAAAGGATAGAAGGGAGAGATCAGGGCTGCGGACGCCATGCAGCTACCTCGATACTCCCGGGTATGTGCTGCCCGACTGAAAATCCTCAACAGCCTCAGATGCACCTGGATCTGCACGCAAGGTGCAGGGAGTAATGTGAGTACTCCGAACCAGTGAGTAATAAGCATAAATAATGATTGAGAATAAGAAATCCTGGAGAAACACAGAGTAATCTATAATGCGGCAGTTTAAAACAAGTAATATGAAAGCAGTAAACCAATGGAAAACGAAATATGATAATTCAGCAACAAGTAAGCAGTTAACTGATAGATAGTAAAAGAAAAATCAACACATAGAACGGTACCCTATAGTACCCGCTGCGGCGTGCAGCCCGATCCATATATTTATCGTCGACGGCGCTCACTGGGGTGTACAGACTCCGGGAGGGGCCCCTTACGGTCCAAGCGCAAAAACAAGCCATCTCGTGGAACCAATCTAGGCCCTCGGCCTCATATCAGTATCAGAATAACACTGCTGCGGCACGCAGCCCAATCCCATAGTATCCTCACATCTGGCCCTTGGCCATACTCAGTCCAGAAATCATATAAGCCCCTCGGGCGTTAGTAAAACAGTAGTTCTCAGCCCAAAACATCATTTAACATATCATTTTAGTTTCAAAAACTGAGTAAAAGTGGCTGAGCTGTAAAACAGTAGAAAAAGGTACGACTGAGTTCAAGTAGTAAATCAAAACGGTGAGGAAATAGTGATAAAAACTCCCCGAAGGGTTCAAATAGTTGGCACAAAGCTCACATATGGCAATCAATCCAAATAATGATATATCAGTTAAGCTTCAATCAAATATGCGATAAAAGCATCGCTCGGGACGGACCAAGTCACAATCCCCCATAGAAAACGACCCCACACTCATCATCAAGCGCGTGTCTCACCTCAATATAGCACTACGATGTGCAAACCTGGGGTTTCAAACCCTCAGGACATCATTTACATTCATTACTCACCTCGAACCGGCTAAAGCTCTAGCTCGCTATGCCCTTGCCTCTCAAATCGGCCTCCTCACGCGTCAAATCTGACCAAAACCAGAATGAATACGTCACAATAGGCTAAGGGAACAAAACCCAAGCGAAAACAATCGAAAAATATCAAAAATCCCGAAATTAGCAAAACCCGAGCCCCGGGCCCACTTCTCGAAACTCAGAAATTTTCACATCATTAGATTCCTTATCTCCCCGCGAGTTCATACATATCAAAAACACAAGAATCGGGGTTCAATTGACCCCTCAAATCCCCAATTTAGACTCTCTTAATCTCAAGCCCTAAACCTCCATTTTTAGTCCAAAAATTCCTTAATTTTCAGTCCTAATTCATGAAATATCACCATAGAATTGTTTTTTATGTCCAAAATCCTTACCTTATCGAAGTTCCCTTGAAATCTCTCTTCAAAATCGCCCCAAAAACTCTAAGTCCGAAGTTAAAATGATTAAAACCTTCAAAAATTGCGAAGAAGAACCATTTATACCTTCTGCCCAGTCATAACCGCATCTGCGGTCAATTACCCGCTTCTGCGGTCACTTCTCCGCATCTGCGGAATTCACTTAAATCCCGCCTAACCGCATCTGCGGCTCCGCAGGTGCGGTGCCTATACCGCATCTGCGATTCCTGACCTCACTCCTCAAATCCGCATCAGCGGACAATCCTTCGCACATGCGATACCGCACCTGCGGTCCCCAAACCGCAGGTGCGAAAACACCAGAAGCAGTAGAAGTTCTGCAATTACACAAGTCCAAAACTCTTCCTGTTAGCCATCTGAAACCACTCCGAGGCCCCCGGGACCTCAACCAAAAGCACCAACACGTCCTAAAACCTCATTCAAACTTGTTCCAATCATCAAAACACCTCAAACAACACTAAATCTATCCATTCACGTCGAATTCAAGCCTAAGTTTCCTAAAAACTTCCGAAACACGCTTTTGATCGAAAACCCAACCAAACCACATCCAAATGACCTGAAATTTTGCACACACATCCCAAATTACACAACAAAGCTACAACAACTCTCAGAATCCCATTCCGACCCTCGGATTAAAATCTCACCTATCAACCGGAATTCGCCAAAATACTAACTTTGCCAATTCAAGCCTAATTCTACACCGGGCCTCCAAAACCACTTCCGATCAAACTCCTAAGTCACAAATCACCTTCCAAAGCTAACCGAACCATCGGAATTCACATCCAAGCCCTCTAACTCATACGCCAACATCCGGTTGACTTTTCCCACTTAAGCCTTCTTAAAAGAGACTAAGTGTCTCATTTCTTACCAATTTCACTCCGAACTCAAACCAATCAACTTGACCACATAAAAACACAAATAACGAAGCATAAAGAAGCAGAAATGGGGAAAACAGAGCGGTAACTCATGAGACGACTGGTCGGGTCGTTACAATTTTGAAACGGGCCAATTGAGGAATCTTCTTGAATGAGGCAAACATGAACTTATACAGCCATTAACTGGTTGTTCTTAACAAGAACAACCAGCTAATGGGTGTTTGGGTTCATAGGCTCTGAATATTGTACGAGAAGAGAGATTAGGGTTTTGATCTTAGATTCAAAATTCGAAGGGATTGGGGCTGATTTGAAAGGGGTTGTGGTGGTATTTGGAGAGAGGATGGGATGAGGAGTATCTGGTGTAAATTTGGTGGTGTTTGGAAGCAGTTAGGGTTTTGGCCATGATTTTGATCCAAATTTCGAGAACTTTGGCCGGGATTCGAAGGAAAAGGATTGGAGATTTGGAATGAGGAGGTTATTTAGTTGGATTTTCCAAATGGATAAAATACACTGTTACTTGTAACTGATTAGTTATTACTTCATATGTACATATTATTGGTTCTTTTTGCAACACTGCAAAATGCACATCATTTCCTTTACTAATATACCATGCTAAAGGCTGCAAATGTTTTATTTTGTTCTGTTTCTGGTAGTCATTCTCAAGAAAAATGTTAGGAAAAAGTTGGACAAAAAGTGTAAAAATGCAGAGTGCTCTAGATTCATTGCAATACAGCTCAAAGATACCGAATGCGAGTGCAAGCATCTTTCGACAGGAGCCAGAACAGGTACCTAAACTTTCAGTTGTTCAANGATCGGTTAAGAAGGGATTCTGGCTGGGGTTTGGATTGGTTTGGACATAGGGCAACCCAATTAAAAGACTCCTTTTTTTATACCTTTTTCTTTTTTTTTCTTTAATTAAAAATTCTAAATTAGCTAAATTGTAAAATTAAACCGATTACCTAATTACAATAATTATAAAAGTTACTTAATTCTAAATTAAAAGAGAAAAGATCAATAACCTAAGAATTAAAAGGTAAAGAATGTAAAATGAGCTATTTTTATGATTTTCAATTTTTATAAAATAAATAATTACTCATTAATCCTAAAAAATATAAAAATAAAGCCTAAATACAATGCATGGTATTTTTGATATTTTTTTCATGATTTAAATAAAAATTAAACATGCACAAAAATGCAAACAATTAATAAAAATTCTATAAAATTCCTAAAAATGGCAAATAATTAAGAAAAAATCTATTTTCTTAGGATTTTATAGGAGTATTTTGTATAGGAAAAAAAATCACATGCTCACATGTAACGGTCCAAATAATTTTAAAAAAAAAAGTATTTGTAACGGCAACCGAGCTGAAACGGGTTGCAGCCCTTTAACAACCCGTTATCGGGTTAACGGGCTTAGTGGGTACGGTGCACCGGTATCCAAGATATGTTCGTCCAAAACCCGCCCCCGACTAACCCGTCCCAGCCCGCACATAAAGCTACAGTAACGGGCTGAAGCAGGTTAAAAACGGGTCAGCCCAGTCCAATTAACACCTTTAGATTTAACAATGGAGTTATGATAGTTTTAAAGCAAAACACTAAATTAATATTCGACTTAAAAATTCAAAACATTCAAATGATTTTGACGATAACCAACTATTAACTTTAAATTTTTACTCCCAAACAAGAATATTAAGGTTCCGAAATTAAAGAACTAGGATTTAGAGACGAAGAAGAAGAATTGGAGAAGAAACGCAAGAATGGAAGCGTAAAAATAGTAATTACAATTTACCTATATTTATATCTATATTTATATTATTATAAAAGCATAAATATTAAAACGCTAAATGTTGAACGACAAATATATGCTTAAAATATTAATCGACTTTTATACCCTTAAAATTTTAATTCTTTTTGGGAAAACCCAATACCATAGTGGGTAAAACTGTACTATAATTTAGAATTGTGCTTGTAATAGAACTCTAAAATCAACTAAGATTTTGGAAAATCGCCAACACTGCATAAGGAAGCATACCTTATTTGTAATGGATTCTTATTCAATTACGCCTTACAACTCTATGTCCTTTATATAAGGAAAACTATTTGTTTATTATCAGTCGAGGCATAAACGAGTTATTAACGAATTATTTGTAAGATACGTGCATAATTCTTTATTCAAACTTTGAGAATTGGCATCAATTGTTCAATATATTTTACTTGTGATTGCAGGCCGAATGTGGTTATGTTGCTTTGCGATACAACAATTGAGTTCTTGCTCATTTGGTAAATTTCTTCTATGTGCTTTATGTTTGAATATCTTGACATATTAGAGAATTTATGATGAAACTTCGAGCATGTATTCACTAGTACTTACCCTATTTGAATAGTTTTGGATCGCTTGGCTCCGAATTGGAGGTTTGAGCGCGTTCTTGAATCGGAATATAGGCTTCGGAGCGAGGTGAGTCTCCTTTCTAACCTTGTAAGAGGGAATTGTCCCCATAGGTGTGTTAATTTGTTATGTGCTTCTATTTGTGGGGGGCTACGTACGCACGAGGTGACGAGAGTCCGTGCGTAGCTACTATTATGCTATTGTCCGGGTAGTCTAGGACCAAAAAGCATGCTGTACGTGAATTATCTGTAAACTTATTGACAGCTTGAATTGCTTAAATCTCGTTGAATCAGTAAATGAATTCCAAGAAGGACTAAACTTCATTTTTCTTAAATCATTAAAGGAAATTGGCTTTTATTGGAATAAACATTTCCCGATAAATTCTTAATTGGCTGTTTGAGCATGTATTTCTATGTGTA
>NW_017672353.1:99489-120433 GCF_001879085.1 Nicotiana attenuata
ACGAGCAGGAAGATTATATAATAGCATTTTTGAAGCGATTTTTTTTACAATAAACAAACAAGCTTTAAACAAAAGTGAAGACAAGTGAAGAAAACCAAAAATCAAAATAAAAAAATAAATGGTCCATGAAACACAAAGCAGAGACAATTTTCCAAGATTGACAAAAAAATACTAAAAATATATAAAATTCCTAAATAGCCCTAAAAGTCGAATAAAAAGCACTTGCAAACTGAAACACTAAGTTTTGGCCAGAACGATAGAAGAGACACAAAAATAACGAAAAACACAAACAACATTGTAAGAAAATATTCATAATCAGAAAAAAGAAAAATTAAAATATAAAACAAAATTTAAACCAAACTATGGTAAAAAGCATAATATGAAAAAATACTCTGAAAATAAGAGTGAAAAGCATCGAAAAAAGACTTAGACCCGAACAGATGGAGGACGGTTGTTGCCTTGTTTTGAAAAAGCGTGAAGAGAAGACAGAGAAAAAGAAATTTAAAATCAAAATCATTTGTTTAAAAATTTGTGGGCTATCGGGTGACAACTAAATTTAACCTGGGCTAAACCAGGTAAGGGCTTCAAAAGTGGCTATTTTTCGAATGAGCTGTATGGCCCAAGTGATGTATGATGTAATTTCTGTCTAAAAGAAAATTAACTCATTGGTTTTAATCTTAAGCAACATGTAAGATATCAAAATACATATAAAGTTAATTAAAAATTGCAACTCCGTTGGGCTTGGTTGAGATACTTTCTTACGTGGAAATTAGAACTTTTAAAACTAAATTCTTATATTGTAGGATATAATATTTTCAACTACTATTATGTAAATTTTTTTTAAAAAAGAAATTATCTCATTAAATAGGTAATACTGTCAACGCCGCGTACTTAACGACCTAATTTATATTAAAAGCATGAAACTCCTATATAAATGTCATTTGCCTTTTTATCCTTTAAAACAAAAAAAGACTTTGAAGTTGGACAGGTTATAATTTAAGTTACTTTTTTATTTAGGACTTTTACAATCATTAAATTTACTTATTAAATTTTTCTTTTTTGAAATATGTAGCAGTCCTAAATATTTAAGAGTTTAATTAATAAAGTAGTACTTATATAAGAACTAATACCTATGAAATCTCCAACCTTTAAACTTTCTTTTAACCCCCTTTTCCCCACTCGGTTTTGTAATAACTATGGCTGATTATGGAGTTTAAGCTATAGTGAAATTGTGATTAATTACTTCAAGTTAGAAAGCTCACTTCTTATTCTACAATTCATTCTCAAGGACATGCTATATCATAGATATAGATTCTTTCAGTTGAGTCTCTTTAATTTTCTTCGTTGAATCGTTTTTCTTTTTCTTGCTGCTGATGGACTGGTGGATGATGACAAAGGTTATTGTCTTCTTTTTTCTTATGAAATCCTCCTGCACGGTTATGCAACAAATCTTTTTATTTCTTTAAAAAGAAACATGCACGTTTGGGATGAAAATAATGAACGCTGAAGTGTTTGTGAGACCCGAAAGGGGTCGTCACCTGTTTTCTCACCTCATCTCGTATCTTGAGGTCTTGAAAACTCATTTAAGTGCTTGGCCTGATTTGCGTCGCAGTCCGGGCGCGTAGCCGGAAGCTAAAGTAATAAATTCCGAGGTATCGAGATCCCGAGAAATGAATTTTTCTGTAAAAATTGTTTTTTTAGAAATTTAATATGGAATTTGAAAAGGAAATTGAATTAGGAACATGTGGGTATCGGGCCGTATTTTGATTCCGGCGCTTGGTACAGGTCTTATATGTGGTTTAAGCGCTTTATGTGACAATTTGGCTGAAATCGGACCGTATTTTGACGTGTTTCGGACTAAATATATAAAAATGAAAGTTTATGAGGTTTTGATGAAAAGTGTTGATTTTGAGGTTTAATTTTCATTGAATTTTGATGTTTATTTTGGGCATTTTGATCGCAGGTTGAAGTTCGTATGAGGTTGTTTGTTTAGTGTGTTGTGTTTGGTTAGGACTTCGAGGGCCTCGGTAGTGAATTTCGGAGGTGGGTTGGGGTGTTTTGAAACTTAGTAAAAAGTTGCAGAAATGATGTGTTTGTGACGGGATTTCTTCTTGCGTTCGCACTCTTCCTCGGTTCGTGTAGCTCTTGTCTTCTCCTTCACGTTCGCGTCTTGAATCCGCGAAACGTAAGCCAAATTCAGGGCCCCAGTATTTCCTTCTTCGCGTTCGCATTCCACAGTTCGGAAAGCGTAGTTTGCCATTCCCAATCGGTTCGTCGGTTTCACGCGTTCGCCGTATAAAAAGTTTTGGACCCCCAGCCCTTCTTCTACGCGATGCGGCTAGCATCTCGCGTTTGCGATAAACTTGAACCATTACCTTTCTGAACGCGGCCCCTTCCGCGAACGCGAAGGGCATTTTTGCCAGCGTTTTTATAATGCCAAAAAAGAACAAGTGATGGTTTTAATTCCCAAATTTTCACACGCTCTCTTCTCCAAGACTAGGCCTTTGTGAGCGATCTTACCAATCTTCTTGGTAAGTATCATCTAACTCGTTTTCTTACATTTGTATCAATCCATTCATTGAATCTAGGCGTAAAACATGTAATCTGGAGTTGAATTGAGGGAATGGCGTAGACGTTTAGGGCTTTTCTGCGATTGTTACTTCGATTAGACCATCGTTTTGGGGTTCGAGAGTTTGAAAACAAAATTGTATTCCCGGCGCTCGTGGGGAAATGGGCCTGATGTGAAATTGGTTCGAACTCGGTTTTGACAAGCGGGCCCCCGGGTCGATTTTGGAATTTTTGGAAGAAAGTTTAGAATACTATATTTTAGGCGTTGGGTTTGATTTGTTAGCTTATATTAATGTTTGAAAAAGTGTTATTTCATAGATTTTGAATTGAGTTGGAGTCGAATTCGAGAGGGAAAGCGGTCGGTTGTGGGTTGATTAGCCGTGAAGTTGAGGTAAGTGTTTGGTTTAAAACCTAGCTTGAGGGAATAGGAAGTTTAATCTTGTTTGCTATTGCTAATTGATTGAGTACGGTGTTATAGGCATGGTGACGAGTATCTATAACATTGGTGTCTAGCATGGCCGTGAGTCGATATTGTGTTTATTCTACTTTTGGTTTGTGACTCTTCCATCGTGTAGATTGGTGAACCCTATATAATGTGAAGAGTATGAGAAAGAATATGATTTGTGAACTCTTTGGGAGCGTTGGCTCGAATGATAAAGTATTATTGAGTAAAAAGAAAGAAAGAGAAGAAATGTTGATTATTCCGTTGCGGGCCGTATTCGTATATTGATTTTACCTTTCCTTGCCGGGATGTGAAAGTTTGTTATTGTTGTTTCCTATGCGGGATGTGAAAAGTTGCTATTATTGTTATCCCTGCCGGGATTAATTATTACTTGTGATTTCCTTGCCGGATTTCTATTAAGTTTGTTACCCTCGCCATTGTTTTGTGATTGTTTGTTTGGGTGAGGACGAGTGTTAAAGCCGAAGGTGATGCCGAGCATGATGTATATGAATACTATGCACGAAGGAACTATCCCGTGCCCTGTTTTGATTATTATACACGAAGGAACATTCCGTGTCCTGATTTGATTATAATCGCACGAAGGAATTCGTGCCATGATTATGAGTGTTTACGCACGAAGGGTCATTCCGTGCCATCATTCTTGTGAGGTAAAGCACGAAGGGTATGCCGTACTTTAATATGATTAGTTTTAGGGTGAGAATGAGAGTAAAAACCGAAGGTGGTGCGTGCACTGTTGATTTCTAACTATCGTTGCTATTTGTAGTTGTACTGTTTCATTCTTCAATTATTGATTTTGGTACCTGAACTGGTTACAAGCCCTACAGCATGCTCCTCCACCTTGACGGTTAATTTCTGTAATACTTTAATATTGCATTTAATATATATATATAATATACATATATATATATATATTTATATATATATATAATACTATAGTATTGCTGCAAGGTTTGTTGGGTAGTCCCGGTTTTAGGCCTGTCACTACTTCGTCGGGGTGTAGGCAGGCCAGCTTACCAGCACATGGGTCGGTTGTTGCTGAATGCTACACTCTGTCATCTTTTTGGCACAGGTCACAGTACAGAGCAGCTTTTTGGACAGCAAGTAAGGAGTATAGGAGCTGCACTTCAAGTCCAGAGATCCGAGGTAGCCTTGCTGGCGTCGATGGCCCGGAGTCTTTCTATACCTATTTCGTTTGTTGTCTAGTACCAGGGAACAAACAATTGTATTTAATTCGACTCTGTTTTTAAGTACTCTATAGATGTTCGTCGAGTTTAGTGATTCAGTTTGGGTAGAGTTTATTGAGTTTCTGCACTTGTTTCCGTTTATTTTTATATATTTGAGACTTCCAGCTTTGTTATTAAATTGCTTCATTGTTTCTAATGATTGACGATGTTTGCTAAAAAGAGAAATATTGATAATTGGTTTGGCCTAGCTCCTACAGTAGGCCGCCATCAGACCCCGAGGGTGGAAATCGGGTCCGGTGACATTGTTTCAGCTAATTTCTTTTTTGTTCTCTGCTCTTTTTTTAGCTGGTATATTATACATTAATAGTGCGAATATTCATATTATTGTGGTACGTAAACTTAAACTCATTTCTTTAAATGCATGTTGTCAGCTTTCAGGCGTAATAATAAAAAATTTCCATTCGCTTTTCGTTTTGCTTTTGTGCTATGATCGCAACCCATGAGACATCGTCATACATGGGCACACTCATTTCCAAACAAGAATTGTATTGCTTTTAAGTTTTTAACCATGATTTGTTAGTCCTCTGTAGTTGGAAATGCCGCAATTTCATCATTAACTTGCTATCGTTTTTGAGAATTTTCTCTTCTCTTTTTTATGTTTGGGACATATTTTTATATATTTTGATATTAATATACTTGTTTTTTACGCTTTTAATTGTATTTTATATTTGGTATATGTTAAATTTAGCTTGAGTATTGAGCTTTTTATACTTTATTGTCTGTTATTTGAATAACGTTGGTATATTGGAGTTTGGAGAGTGACAGATGAAATTTTGGAGTAACAAATGAATATCATTACATAATATTACTTGGTGGTACTCAATACATGATGATTGGTTGGTTATTGTCACGACCCAAAATCCACTAAAGGTCGCGATGGCGCCGGACACTGTGTCAGGCAAGCCACCAAATACTTGATGAAGTTTTTCATTTTAACAATCTTAAGAACTAAGATTTTCCTTCAATTTTCATAATAAAGATAACTGCTTCAATTCAAATTTATAATAGGCATTAATACAGAATATTTTCAAAATCATCCAAACCTGGTGTCCAAGTGCATGAGCATTTACTAAGAGGAAATAAAAATACAACAACTGTCCGGAATTAAATATTGGACAGAAAATAATTACAGAAAACTGAAGGAGAACTCTGCTGGCTGCGGGTCGCTCGAGAAGTGCAACTACCTAAGTCTCCGTATCAAACCATACTGCTAAAACCCAGTAGGCTCTAAATGCATGTCCTGTGCAACAAAATGCACAGAAGTGTAGTATGAGTACGAAAACAACGTGTACTCAATGAGTATCCCGTCTAATCTTGAAGAAGAGAGACGAGATGTCGACTTTGAACTTACTAGAGGTCCAATAACAACATATTATTAATGCGAATAATCATGGAATAACAGTTTCTTCTTCCCATGTATTATGGATATTCACCATATTTTTAAGCAGATATAAACTCAGTCCTCAGAGAAATTGCTAAGAAAACATCGCGCAAGAACACCGTGGGACGTACGCGCGATCAACATAAAAGTAAATGTGCATGCCGAGGTCGACGAGCTCGAACCATAGATGCATCTATTACCCCGCTCGCGCATCATGCCTGCGACGCAGTTAACATAAATAAACTAATACCCTGCTCGCGAATCATACATGCGACGCAGGTACACGTAGATAATGCTCAACAGCCAATTAAGAATTTATCGGGAAATGTTTATTCTAATAAAAGCCAATTTCCTTTAATGATTTAAGAAAATGAAGTTTAGTCCTTCTTGGAATTCATTTACTGATTCAGGAGATTTAAGCAATTCAAGTTGTCAATAAGTTTACAGATAATCCACGTACACATGCTTTTTGTCAAGACTAACCCGGACAATAGCATAATAGTAGTACGCACGGGACTCTCTCTCACCTCGTGCGTACGTAGCCCACAAATAGAGGCACTACAAATTAACCACCTATGGGACATATTCTCTTACAAGTTAGAAAGGAGACTCACTCGCTCCGAAGCCTATATTCGATTCAAGAACGCGCTCAAATCTCAATTGGAGCAGCGATCCAAAACTATTCAATATGGGTAAGACTAGTAATACATGCTCAAATTGTTCATATTCTAATTATAAACAATTTTCCAACCCTAAATGCAAGATTCCTAAAATCGCCCACCGAGCCCCACGTGCCCGATTCGACTTTTTTTGAAGAAAGTCGTTACCATACTTAAGATCAAGAATATATGATTTCACTCATTCTCTAACAAAATTTCGTGGTTTAAATCTTGTTTTAAAATTCTCGGTTTTGCAATCATAAACACCCTTGAATTCCCCTCAATTTTCAACATGTGTAACTATCAAATCTATGTATTTGACTTAAGATGTGTAGAAATTACTTTACCTCTTTTGATGATGATTGAATCTACCTCATTCTCTGCAAAAATCGCCTAGGCCAAGTGGGAAATGGAGGGAGAAATGGGCTAAGTCTCGAATACAGCCACAGCTCCAGACGTAGAAGTCCGCATTTGCGACTCCAGGCTCGACATTTGCGTGTCGCATTTTGCGACAATTGCATCGTCACAAATGCGAACTTCCCTGGAAGCCCAGGTCGCAAATGGGACGAAACTCGCAAATGCGAGGTCGATTTGCGACCAATGCATGCAAATGCGATATACCAGTTACAGCAAATCTATTTTCTTAGCATAATCATTCCGAAACTATCCGAACAACACCGCAGCCCCCGGTGCACCAAATACCAATACACCCACAAAGTCTAACAACATATACGGACTTGCCTCGAGCCTAAATCACGTCAAACAACGCTAAAACCATGAAATCGCACTCGATTCAAGCTTAATGAACTTAAAAATTTCAAACTTCTACTTTCGATGTTTAATACCTATCAATACGTCCGAATGACTCAAATTTTGAAGCAATCATATTTGACATTACGGACTACTGCCACTTCGAACGGATTCCAGCCTCCGATATCAAAAAGTCACTTTTGGTTCAAACTCTAAAAACTTCAATTTCATCTGTTAGCAAATGTTACCGCAAAATGACGTACGGACCGTCCGAGATTCACTTCCGATCCGCCAACTGCCAGAATTACCATACGGAGCTATCACAGACCTCGGAATACAACAGCACTCGATACACACTGAAATGCACTTCAATGCAAACTTATAAAATTTCATTCCAAAAATGCTAACCTCCACAATAGGCGCCAAAATGGCCACTCGGGTTAATCCAAACACCGAACGCGGCAATACGCCCAGTCCGAATCACTTACGACCTGACCTGGAACCTTCAGATCCGATTCGAGTCGTTTACTCCAAAAATCTAAAATCCAGTTATTCCTTTCACTTTAAAGCTTTCGAAATGAGAAGTCTCTTCCAAACCAACTCCGAACTTTCTGAAATCCAGTTCGACCATGCCGTACAAGTATAAAACACTGAAATGAATTGCTTCCATGGCTCCAAACTGCTTGAACACGTGTTAGGGCTCAAAAGGAACCGATCGCGTTCGATTACATTCTCTCCCACTTAAACATACGTTCGTCCTCAGAACGTGCTGAAACTGCACTGAAGCAGTCTGAAATAACCGTTTAACAACACTAGTACTTCCATGCTCAACATCTCAGTTGAGCACATTATCGTAATTCCTGAAGATTATTTTCTTTTATTCAAGCAGATAAGGCCTTAGAGCATAGTTAACACGGAAGGTTCTATGCCCGACCTGTTTCAACATACCCACTCATAACTATCATAGCTAACCAACCAAAACACGACTGCTACCTTAAGCTGAATTCAACTTGCAACCACTATTATATAGGACCACAATAACATTCTCTGATAAATATTAATCGAAATTCCAGAATCTGATGCTCACCATTGCATCGAAGGATGACATTCACATAGGTCTTGTTTCTAACTCTTAAAATACGACACGACGGATGGATCTGATACAATTCATAAACCACTGCCGAAACAAAATCATTGGGTCTATACTCATGAAAAACTATCACTCATTCTGAACCAAACAATGGTCTTAATACTCCTAATAACTTCATATACTCAGATTGCACGGATCTCGAATTCAATGATCACGTCTCAACCCAGTAAGACTGCCTCAGGCAAATAAGCAAACGACTGACCAAATCATAGATGCTACCAATGTGCCATAGCTACAATATCGTATGATCATAAAGGAAGCAAACTTTGAGAAAGGGAAATCAACTACACACTCGCGAAATCATACATGCGACGCGGTCGACTTAATTCAACAACACACCGCACCGCTGCGAATTATACATGCGACGGGCGTACAGCAGTAAATAAGCCTTTCCTCGTAAAAACAAACACAAAAATAGATAGGGAAATGTATACAGCTCACACTGTTGCGGCGCGCAAAAAGCATCCGAACAAACAGTAACCATGCGGTGTGGCACCCGATTCCACCATTAATAACCCATAAGATACGCACGCGAGCTAGATTGCTCCATTTCAATAATATACACAAAAATTTGGTCACGAAGCACACTAAGTGCATAATTCCATCCCTGGGATACATATAGCACCAGAAGCCACAAAATAACATAATGAGGTGCGTATAATATAACCACCAAAATAAAAAAAAAAAAAAAAAATTAATAATATTAAATGAAAATTCAAAAAAAGCCATCCTGCTCATATAAACATCATCTCTATGCGGATCCTCAACACATAAGCAATTTTCAGCCGACCTCCCAACTCACACCGAACGTATCACTACATAAAATTCTGAGAACAAACAAAAATAACACTCCTACTATATCTCCTCATAGGAGTGCATTACTGAATTGAACACGTTTGGCCTGACATAAGAGCCCATTATTCATATTTTGAATCCATCACGACCTCAAGAACGATCTGTGCACTCTGACAGGCTAATTACTTTCAAGGTCAATAATAAGACTATTACTTAGCGCTCAATAAACATCAAGAACGCATGCTAACCATATTGGCATGGTACGTATTGGTTTGTAAAGCTCTTAGGAACCAGCAGGAAATGTTGTGATAATATAGAAATATGTTAATCTTAGAATACGCAGTCCATTTATCAAACTTCAAATTAGACACTCTGAGTGCCTCCAATGTGTGAGGACTATTCTCAATTTAAACGATAATTATCAAGAATTTACATGCTTGGTTTATGAAGTCTGTGTATATCGAGAGTCATGTGCATACATTGCACACTTGTAGCCTAACGAGTTTCTAGTGGGACACTACTCGCGCACAACTTACTCATATTACAATGTGAACTTGGGTCGTAGCCGCCGGAAACACACGAGGAGTGCTACTTATACTGACCTGAATTAAGCACAGAGGTAATAGCCAGGACTAACATTAACGCAGGGTGCGAACTCAAGCAAGCCTTTTTACAAATCGACTCTCGATCTGATCGCTGATGAACATAGATTAAATCATAACTGGATATACTTATGAACATGAACGTCGCCTCTATGTTCCACGGTGCTAACCAAGAAGTGTTCACGCTGATCATCAGTAATCGCTTCACTCCTTAGGTGGAAAGCACTCTTTAGTCAGAGGTGTTTTTTGGTTGAGCATTCTTTCCTTATGTAGTGAATACATTTTGATCTTCATGTTCCGCAAAAGTTGGCAACAGTACGGTTGCAAGCTCAACTGACTATCGTACATCATGGCCAATTTGATGAGCGATCTCGGGCATTAGAGAGATCTAATTGTTTTCTCTTAGCTTCGATCGCCACTAATTACGAGGTTATGGCCTTTCATCGAGATTTATCAAAAATTATGTTTACCAATTCACACCAGTTGAACACATTCAGCAACATCAATGCTAGGGTAAAGATTTATTTTGACTCGGAGCTATAGTTCAAGAGATCTCTTCTCTAGGTAGTGGTCCTCAAGCCACTAGCCTGTTTATTCCCACGGATGGAGGGGTACCTGCACACCACTTAGTTCCTACACTTATGTGACACAAATTAGTCGCCGACCACGGTAGATTAAATTTAATCGTAACATGAGCATCTACTGAATAACCACTAGAACTCGATGGGTATCGATACCTTGATGCAGAGTTTTAATGGCGTACGGTACGAGTCACAGGTGCCAATTCCACGGCATGGTTTCATAATTGATGTTCGTTCGGGCTGAAAGAAATGATCATTAACAACATGCCCATTCGATATGGTACAATCTCTTTTCAATTTGTCTATTCGAGTTTTTCCGCGCTAGCAACGAGTGTGACAAAGTGATCTGAATGTACATATTTCCATCTAACTACTTAACACCTTCACTTCCGCTATTTTTTCATCGTTGTCCAGTATGTGACCTTTGGAATTCTATCTCTGAGGAATGCGACTAAGTTATTATTAAATCTCCATACAATCTTCGCTAGCCTCGAATTCGCCTACGCGCGTCTGTGATAAGCCTATCAGAAGGATGATAGGTGTGTCGCTTTTTACTCTAGGGTTCGAGCTGTATCAAGTTTGATTTCGTCGTGACAACTCGGTACTATGGACGAGCGCTGTGATGTACGAAATTGATTAGCGTTGTAAAGTTCATATCACACTTTCCTAATCTCTATTTGAATCATCTCCGTAGACCGGTTGTTGAGACGCCACCGATATGATTGCCCGAATATCAATCAATTCATAATCTGTCATTATGGCAGCACCCCACACTACATGAATGCCCATTGTGTGAGCAGTGGCATCTATGCTACTTCTTGGAACAAGACATTCTTTACATAAGCACAATCTGATACTTCCCAATTATAGAGCATGGGCCAATAACTTAGGCTGATCGATAGTCCACTTTAATATTTCCCTTTGACTCAAGATTATCTACTTTAGTATACATTCTTCGTCCATATTGATAACCGGCATCTATATTAATAACCAGAGAAACTCGACAAATAGTACAATAACCATAGCTAACCCATATCCAGGCAGTGGAGAGCTTCCCACTATAGTTCTGAAGCATCTAGTGATATAACTATAGCCCTGTGATTTGGTTTAAATCAACGCAGGGATTTCTTAGATTCTTATTGACATAACAACTCTACGCAACTCAATCCGCCAACAGATTCTCGTATATCTTTTACTGTAGACCCTTCTTTTATGAGCTCTGAATTCAATCAACAACATTCGGCAGCAATAGCAGACGGCAGACAGTCCCTTCAACTAGTATATCGCAACAATAGAAATGTCTTACGCAGAAGCTTTTGCTTACAGCACTTAGGCGACTGCATCAAGGACAAAATAAAACCTATCCTGTCGGAAATTTCAGCTCCCGATCCTCCAACGTTGCTCACAACCCACGGGGTACAATCAATACGAGATCAATAACACACATTCTGAGTCCGAGCTCACTCTCTCGCTGCACTTAAGCTCATTAAAACCCCTGCGTGAACAAACTCAATTAATTATGTGTTGGCGGAAATTCATATGCACAATTCGTAAAGTATTCTATAAATCTGTATCCATTCGTTCATTCAATCGAGCAAGCGTCGTCCAGTGTATTAAGAATGCAATCTTCTGGATTCGGCAATAATTAAAACATTAATATCAAGTTAAATTGATCTAGACGTCCGCCCAATGCTTACCGAGGATCCTAACAGTTTCAATACACTCCAAACTCTTTAATTAAGGTTAGTCAATGAGTCAGTTCCTTACTATTAATGTATTCGCAAAAAATCTATTGCCAAAACTTCTGCGGACTAAGCTCGATCTGTTGACAAGGCAGGAAACATCGTTACGTCCCTTTATATGCTGACTACCTGTCTGAACCCTCTGGACTGTATAATTAAGCTTCGGTTGAGTGGTTCTACGGCAGTTAATTCTTTTAGATTCGCATTCGGGGGTGACCCGACGACTCCCAGTTAGGTCGTATCCTGCGGGATGACTTATCGCTGGAGGTGGTCATTATTGGCGGCCAATTGATATGTTCGTGCGGAGGTAGCAATTTATTAGAGACTAAAAAAATCTTTATAATCAGTTGGTCTAGGGAATGTCGAAGTGTACGGTGTTCAAAATTTTGCTATGCTAGATCGTTCTTACGCTTTGGTGATTACAAGTTATCCTAGGGTGGTGTGAACTCCAGTGTACTCGTGTTCGAGGCTTGGATATTGAGCAGCGATACGCAAAAGGACATTGGAGTTTTACAGAGTCAACCTTGTGAGACATTGAATGCTAAAGCATAGGCACATAGAGCTTAGAGTGCAATGATAGGGACCAACAAGGTGGTACTTTTTTTTTGGTTTAATACTTCGAGAGTTTGTCACGAATCTCACGCGCTTGCTCTCCAAGGGACGTAGATTGGTCAGTTGACGAGGATCAGGAAACGCTATAAAATATGATTATTCTGCAAATTTGAAAGTCACATCGGGCGAACTTACGTGATTAGGCACTTAGAGTCTTATAAACACTCGAAAGATAGGAAAGGTATCTTGGAAAATTTAAAGTTACTAACTTAAAGGTGAACTTCGGGAAGTTGAGAACGATTCATGGTGATTTTTAACAAGCGTTGTCTACAAACTCGTGTAGAAAACACTTTGAGCATCGAGAGAAGTTTCCGTCCAAGTTTAACTCTGTGTTTATAAACGCCCAATTTTTTGAGGAGCTCGATTTTTTTTAGGCTTTCCTGAGGTTGGGGCCCTTTCCCCTCCGGTGCGGGAAGTGAAAGTCATGATGCTTGTCGTGAAGATTATGTCACTGGTGGAATTTTACCTGCTTCTAAGGATGTTAGATTAATTCACAACATGCACAGGGCGATCGAGCGTAGGTAGCTTGAGGGATATATGTCAATACCATATTCCGGATTATCAATGAGACTTCTGTTCGCAAAGTTACGACCTCGAGAGAATATTATGGCGGTATGTTTCCTGGTAACGCATTTTGGCGTAGCCTGGGACTCCAAGAGTGAGAATGGTCATTTCGAATTCTGGCGATGCATTATGTTGCCTACGACAAAAGCGACAGTCTCAGCAGAATGTGGACGCCCTGGAGTGGAAATATGCGACTTCTACGATCTGAGGGGCTTGATGGCATTTACAATTTATTCACCAGAAGATATTAGGACCCATTATTTTCCTCCTTTACTATTTCACTCGAGGGACCGTACGAGGAATATAGTAAGAGTGGATCGATTTCAAATTGAAGGAGGGCATCCCCCTTTCATCAACAAACGAAGTATTGAATGAGATATATCTACCAATCTCGATGTAAATTCACAGGATCTTGGGAGATTTTCATAAGAGAAATTGGTAATTCCATGGTTATTTGTGTTTATAAAATATGAATTTGGTGTGTAAAACAAAGATTTAAACCGATTTTTGTAGTAGGATGAGTGATATAGACTCGATTTTATTTATAGCAAGTTGCTTTATAATCTTGGGTAAAACGATGTCGCTCGCTTACTAAAGAAAAAATGAGTCGGATATCAGCGGAAGTGGCAAAGTGTGTAAAGCTCGCGCGTGGCACGGAATTCCTTTATGCGGGACAACTCTACGATGTTTAAAGGTTGGAAATTTGGTTAAATATTAAGAATAATGAAATTTGAGTCCATGGTCTAGGACTATGTATCATTACGAACTATTTCAAGAATGAGATTTAGGTTTGGAAAGGACGGCGGATATCTAACAGTCCTGCAGCCCTCCGTACGTTAAGAGGATAAGTGTTGTAAGACGGTTCTGAGATCGGTCGATCACGAATAGTGACTTCCGACGAATCCGGTCGATCGATCCCTTTCTCTAACCTTTCTATAACTAAGATGGACATTGTCGCCCATCAATGAGTGATGCGTGAATAGAGTTATGGTCCCCCTTATGTAATTATCTTGAGGGTCTGACGTACCTGATACCGCCATGAATTGGGAGTCGAGACTACGCCGAGGCGACACCATACTAAATACAGCTAGGGTGGCGTTCGCATTGATGGCGCCGTGGACGACGTTGTGTAGGCAAGCGCAATCAGAATTACCTTTGAATGACCGTTACAATTTTTAACATAATATGGAAATAAAGCAAATTTTGTTTTGGCTTACAAATTCTTCATAAGATAGGAATATTATAGATTCCTTTGTAATGCTATCAGTTCTAATTGATTTCAACTTTGTAAATTATGGCTTTAATAATAATCCAATTGAATCAAAGTAAATGAATTCAGAAAGGATGCAAAATAATATTTTTTTCTTAAATCATTCAAAAGGAAATACTCTTTTAATTTACATCAAGATAATCCTGGATGTCCCCGCCAAGTTGAAATGTAGCTCTATATTTGCTGTTGAGCATGTATTTCTACGTGTTACTACAGAAGTGAAATCGAGTCAAAAACATTGACAACTATGGATTCCTCGCATGACACACATAGATTGGAAATTCAAGTTTATTATAATATGTAAACTAGCGTTCAGTAGGGATACTGAAGCGGCCGAGCGGAGAAAACTGAAGGGAGTAATCTGCTGGCTTTGCGGGTACGACTTCGCGAAAGTGTAACTTACAATCTATGGTTCGGTCGTATCAAACCATAAGGAGCCGCTTTACGGTACGATAGGCCTCTACGCACCCTTGATGCATTTCCTGTGCAACAAAAATGCACAGAAGCGTGTAGTATGAGCTAAGAAAACAACGTGTACTGCATTATGGTGACCCACACGTCTACTTTTCTCGATGACTATTATGTTATGATGTATGGGAACGAGATGATCGACTTTGACACTTACTAGAGGTACCAATAATATACATAGTGGGTAATTAATGACGCACGTGAATATCCAGTCCAGAATAACTGTTCTTTTCCCCACGTATTATCATGGATATTTCCCAATATTTCAAGCAGATTGAAACTCAGTCTCAGAGAAATTGCTAAGCAAAACATGCGCAAGACACGTGGGACGTACGGCCCGATCCAACATAAAAGTAAATTGGCTGCACTGGCGAGGGTTCGAACGGTCGAACATGAGATGCATTATCTCCACCGCTCGCGCATACATGCTGCGATCAGTCAACATAAATAACTAATAACCACTGCTCGCGAATCATACATGCGACGCAGGTACCAACGTAGAGGAGTTCTATCGTATATTGGCAGTTGTTAAGTGCAGTTGAGTGGTATGGAATTTTGAAGTGAAGATCAGGTAGCAGTTCGGTGTTGACAAGGATGTCACGAGCTCGGATAAGCAGGAAAGGAGTTTCGATGTTTAAGGTAAGTTGGTTTTGTCATCAGCATCAGATCGGTGTTTTGTAAAAAGGGCTTTGCGTCCTGGTTAATGATTCCTGATCGCTTTTCAGCGTTAGTGCACTCGGTGGTTTGGAGGTACGACCCAGTTAATTGTTATGGTAAGTTGTGGGAGTGTGTCCCACAGGAAGATTGTACAAGTGTGGCATGTAGCACTTGATTGATTAAAGACTTAAACCAAGCATGAATGTTGTGATAATATCGTTAATTTGAGAATATATACATGGAGGGCACTCAGTCTATTGAGTTGTGGACTGCGGATGATTTCTCCGAGTATGATGGATGTTCTTATGTGTTATGAGCGGAAGAGGAGTTATTATTGACCTTTGAAAGGTAATTAGCCTAGTTCAGTGCGATCAGAATCGTCTTGAGGTCGGTGGATGGATTCAAATATGAATATGGGCTCTATGTCAGGCCAAACGTGTTCAATTCAGTAATGCACTCCTTATGGAGGAGTAGTCAGGGTGTTATTTTGTTGTCAGATATTTTATGTAGTGATACGTTGCGCGTGTGAGTTGGGAGGCGGCTTGAGAAATTGCTTATGTGTTGAGGATCCGCATAGAGATGATGTTATATGAGCAGGATGGCTTTTGAGATTTCAAATTGTATACCGCACCTCAGTTATGCTTGAGTTTTGTGGCTTCTGGCGCTATATGTATCCCAGGGATGGAATTATGCACTTAGTGTGCTTGTGACCAATATTCGGTATATTATTGAAATGAGCAATCTAGCTCGGTGCGTATCTCCTTATGCGAGTTTTATGGGTGGATCGGGTGCCACACCGCCATGGTTACGTTGTTCGGATCGGGTTGCGCGCCGCAACAGTGTGAAGCTGAGTACATTTCCCCATATCTATTTTTATGTGTTTTGTTTTTACGAGGAAAGCTTATATTAGCTGTGTGCCCGCGTCGCATGTATAATTCGCGAGCGGGGTGTTTGTTTAATTAAGTCGACCGCGTCGCATGTATGATTCGCGAGTGGTGTAGTTGAATTTCCTTCTCAAAGTTTGCTTTCCTTTATATCACGTACGATATGGTAGCCTATTGGCACATTGTAGCATCATATGGGACTTTTGGTCATGTCGGGGTGGCTTATTGCCTGAGCAGTTCGTACTGGGTGAGACGTGATCATTGAATTCGAGATCCGTGCAATCTGAGTATATGAAGTATATTAAGGAGCTAAGACCATTGTTTGGTTCAGAATGAGGTGATAGTTCTTGCCAGGAGTATAGACCCAATGAATTGTTGTTTCGGCAGTGGTTATGAATTTATCAGATCTCATCCGTCGTGTCGGTATTTTAAGAGTTAGAACAAGACCTATGTATGTCATGCGGTGCAATGGGAGCATCAGATTCGTGGAATTTCGATTAAATTGATCAGAGAATGTTATTGTGGTCCTATGAGTAAAGTGGTGCAAGTTGTGAATTCAGCTAAGGTATGCAGTCGTGTTTTGGGGCTGCGTGTAGTTATTGATACGATGAGCGTATGTTGGAAACAGGTCGGGCATAGAATTCCGGATGTTGGAACTAGGCTCTAAGGCTTATCTGCTTGAATAAAAGAAAATATCTTCAGAATTGATCGAGCTAATGTGCTCAACTGAGTTGTGGTAGCATGGGAAGGTACATGAGGTGTTAAACGGTGATTTCAGACTGCTTCAGTGCAGTTTTCAGCACGTTCGAGGACGAACGTATGTTTAAGTGGGAGAGAATGTAACGACCCGACCGGTCCTTTTGAGCCCTAACACGTCGTTCAGCAGTTTGAGGCCATGAGCAACTTCATTTCAGGTGTTATGACTTGTACGCATGGTCGGAACTGGATTTCAGAAAGTTCGGAGTTGGTTTGGGAAGAGACTTCTCATTTCGAAAGCTTAAAGTTGAAAGAATTAACTTGGATTAGATTTTTGAGTAAACGACCTCGGAATCGGGATCTGAAGGTTCCAGCAGGTTCGTAAGATGATTTCGGACTTGGGCGTATGCCCGGTTCGGGTTTTGGATAACCCGAGTGCATTTTGGCGCCTATTGTGGAGGTTAGCATTTTGGAAGAAATTTTATAAGTTTGGCTTGAAGTGCATTTCAGTGTTATCGATGTCTGTTTGTGATTCCGAGTCTGTGAATAGCTCCGTATGGTAATTCTGGAGTTGGGAGCGCGATCGGAAGTGAATTCGGAGGTCCGTAGGTCATTTTGGGAGACATTTGGCTAAAGATAGAAATTTGAAGGTTTTTGAGAAGTTTGACCAAAAGTGGACTTTTTGATATCGAGGTTGGAATCCGATTCCGGAAGTGGCAGTAGGTCCGTAATGTCAAATATGACTTGTCTGCAAAATTTGAAGTCAATCGGACGTGATTTGATAGGTTTAAACATCGAAAGTAGAAGTTTGAAATTTTAAAGTTCATTAAGCTTGAATCGGAGTGCGATTCATGGTTTTAGCGTTGTTTGACGTGATTTGAGGCATCGAGCAAGTCCGTATTATGTTGTTAGACTTGTGTGGGTGTTTGGTTTGGTGCACCGGGGGCTCGGGTGTGATTCGGGATAGTTTCGGAGTGATATGCTAAGAAATAGGATTGCTGGTACTGGTATGATCGCATTTGCGATGCATTGGTCGCAAATACGACCTCGCATTTGCGAGTTTCCGTCCGCATTTGCGAGCCTGGGCTTCCAGGGGAAAGTTCGCATTTGCGATGCAATTGTCGCAAATGCGACATCGCAATTGCGAGCCTGGAGTCGCAAATGCGACTTCTACGTCTGGAGCTGTGGCTTTTTATTCCGAGACTTAGCCCATTTCCCTCATTTCCCACTTGGCCTAGGCGATTTTTGAGAGAAATTGAGGAGGGATTCCATCATCATCAAAGAGGTAAGTAATTTCTACACATCTTAAGTCAAATACATAGATTTTGGATAGATTAACATGTGAAAATTAGGGGGAATCAAGGGTTTTAGATGAAAAACCTAGAATTTGGTAAAAACAAGATTTAACCACGAAATTTGTTAGAGAATGGAGTGAAAATCATATATTCTTGATCCTTAAGTTATGGGTAACGACTTTCTTCAAAAAAAGTCGGAATCCGGGCACGTGGGCTCGGGGGCGAATTTTAGGAATCTTGCATTTAGGGTTGGAAAATTGGTTTAATAATTAGAATATGAACATTTGAGCATGTATTGACTAGTTCTTACCCTATTTGAATAGTTTTGGATCGCTCGGCTCCGAATTAGAGGTTTGAGCGCGTTCTTGAATCGGAATATAGGCTTCGGAGCAAGGTGAGTCTCCTTTCTAACCTTGTAAGAGGGAATTGTCCCCATAGGTGAGTTAATTTGTTATGTGCTTCTATTTGTGGGGGCTACGTACGCACGAGGTGACGAGAGTCCGTGCGTAACTACTATTATGCTATTGTCCGGGTAGTCTTGGACCAAAAAGCATGTTGTACGTGGATTATCTGTAAACTTATTGACAACTTGAATTGCTTAAATCCCATTGAATCAGTAAATGAATTCCAAGAAGGACTAAACTTCATTTTTCTTAAATCATTAAAGGAAATTGGCTTTTATTAGAATAAACATTTCCCGATAAATTCTTAATTGGCTGTTGAGCATGTATCTCTACGTGTACCTGCGTCGCATGTATGATTCGCGAGCAGGGTATTAGTTTATTTATGTTAACCGCGTCGCAGGCATGATGCGCGAGCGGGGTAATAGATGCATCTATGGTTCGAGCCGTTCGACCCTCGGCAGTGCACAATTTACTTTTATGTTGGATCGGGCCGTACGTCCCACGGTGTTACTTGCGCATGTTTTACTTAGCAATTTCTCTGAGGACTGAGTTTTATATCTGCTTGAAATATTGGTGAATATCCATGATAATACATGGGAAAGAACTGTTATTCCATGATTATTCGCATTAATAATATGTTGTTATTGGACCTCTAGTAAGTATCAAAGTCGACCATCTCGTCTCTGCTTCTTCAAGATTAGACGGGATACTCATTGAGTACACGTTGTTTTCGTACTCATACTACACTTCTGTGCATTTTTGTTGCCAGGCACATGCATCTCTAGAGGCCTACTGGGTGTAGCAGTATGGTTGATACGGAGACTTAGGTGAGTTGCACTTCTCGAGGCGACCCGCAGCCAGCAGAGTCTCCTTCAGTTTTCTGTAATTATTTTCTGTCCAATATTATATTCCGGACAGTTGTTGTATTTTTATTTCCTTCTTAGTAAATGCTCATGCACTTGTGACACCAGGTTCTGGGATGATTTTGAAATATTCTGTATTAATTGCCTATTATCAAATTTGAATTGAAGCAGTTATCTGTTTATTCATGAAAAATTGAAGGAAAATCTTAGTTTCTAAGATTGTTAAGAATGAAAACTTCATCAAGTCATTTGGTTGGCTTGCCTGACAGCAGTGTCCGGCGCCATCGCGACCCTTAGTGGATTTTGGGTCGTGACAATTAACCAACCAATCATCATGTATTGAGTACTCACCAAGTAATTATTATGTAATGATATTCATTTTTTTACTCCAAAATTTCATCTTCACTCTCCAAACTCCAATATACCAACGTTATCAAATAACAGACAAATAAGTATAAAAAGCTCAATACTCAAGCTAAATTGAACATATACAATATAAAATACAATTAAAAAGCGGTAAAAACACAGAGTATATAATATCAAAATATATAAAAATATGCCCAACATAAAAAAGAGAAGAAGAAAATTCAAAACGATAGCAAGTTAATGATGAAATTTGCGGCTTCCAACTACAGAGGCTAACAAATCATGGTTAAAACTTAAAAGCAATTACAGATTCTTGTTTGGAAATGAGTGTGCCCATGTAGACGATGTCGTCATGGTGCGATTCATAGCACAAAAGCAAAACGAAACGCGAAGGAAATTTTTTATTATTACGCCTGAAAGCTGACAACATGCAATTTAAAGAATGAGTTTAAGTTTTACGTACCAACAATATATGAATATTTGCACTATTAATGGTATAATTTAACCAGCTAAAAAAAGAGCAGAGAACAAAAAATGGAAATTAGTGAAACAATGTCACGACCCGGATTTCCCACCCTCGGGGGTCGTGATGGCGCCTACTAGTAGGAGCTAGGCAAACCAATTATCAATTTTCTCTTTTAGCAAACATCGTCAATATTAGAAACAATGAAGCATTTAATAACAAAGCGGAAGTCTCAAATATATAAATAAACGGAAAACAAGTGCAGAAACTCAATTACAACTCTACCCAAGACTGGAATCACTAACTCACGAACATCTATAGAGTACTAAAAACAGAGTCTGAATTAAATACAATATTGTTTGTTCCGGTACTAGGACAACAAACGAAATAAGGATAGAAGAGACTCCGGGCCATGCGGACGCCAGCAAGGCTACCTCGGGATCTCTGGACTGAAGTCTGTAGGTTGT
>NW_017672353.1:122026-146100 GCF_001879085.1 Nicotiana attenuata
TACTTACCCAAGAAGCTTTGGTGAAGAAGTGCTCAAAAATTCGCTCAAGAGCTGTGGAGAAGAAGAACTCGTGTGAAATATGGACTAAATCCCGTCACTGTTCTGTTTTGGGGTATTTAAAATCACAGGGCAAAAATGCCCTTCGCGTTCGCGGGAAGGGGGCCGCGTTCGCGAAGGGTAGATGGGTCAAGGCATCGCGAACGCGAGATGCTAGCCGCGATCGCGTAGAAGAATGGGCTGGGGTCCAAGTACTTGTTATACGCGAACGCGTGAAGGACCACGCGAACGCGATTAGGGAAATGGCAAAGCTACGCGTTCGCGAACTGTGGAATGCGAACGCGAAGAAGGAATTACTGGGGCCCTGAATTTGGCTTACGTGTTCGCGAGGTTCAAGACGCGAACGTGAAGGAGGAAGACACAGAGCTACACGAACGCGAGGGGAAGAGTGCGAACGCGAAGAAGGAAATCCCTGTGCACAAACACCATATTTTCTGCAACTTTTTACTAAGTTCAAAACACCCCGAACCACCTCCGAATCACTACCGAGCCCTCGAGGCTCCTAACCAAACACACACACTAACTAAACAACCTCATACGAACTCAACCGTGCGATCAAAATGCCAAAATAACATCAAAATCAATGAATTAAACCTCAAAATCATCACTTTTTCATCAAACCTCATAAACTTTCATTTTTAGATATTTAGGTCCGAAACACGTCAAATGACGTCCGATTTCAGCCAAATTTCACAGAAAGCGCTTAAACCACATATAAGACCTGTACCAAGCGCCGGAATCAAAATACGGGCCCGATACCCACATGTTCTAATCAATTTCCTTTTCAAATTTCCATATTAATTTCTGAAAAACAATTTTACAGAAAAATTCATTTCTCGGGATCTCGACCTCGGAATTTATACTTAAGCTTTCCGGCTACGCGCCCGGACTGCGCACGCAAATCGAGGCAAGCCTAAATGAGGTTTTCAAGACCTCGAAGATACAGAATGAGTGAGAAAACAGGTGATGACCCCTTTGGGTCGTCACAAACAACTTCAGCGTTCATTATTTTTCATCCCAAACGTGCATGTTCTTTTTAAGAAAAAAAAGATTTGTTGCATAACGTGCATGAGGATTTCATAAGAAAAAAGAAGACAATAACCTTGTCATCATCCACCAGTCCATCAGCAGCAAGAAAAGAAGAAACGAATTGCACGAAGAAAATTAAAGAAGACTCAAGCTTGAAAGAATCTTCATTATCTATATATAGCGATGTCCTTGAGAATTATTGGTGAATAAAGAAGTGAGCTTTCATAACTTGAAGTAATTAATCACAATTTCACTATAGCTTAAACTCCATAATCAGCCATAGTTATACAAAACCGAGTGGGGAAAAGGGTAAAAGAAAGTTTAAAGTTGTTGGAGATTTCATAGGTTATTAGGTTCTTATATAAGTACTACTTATTAATTAAACTCTTAAATATTAGGACTGCATACATATTTCAAAAAAGAAAAATTTAATAAGTAAATTTTAATTGATTTAAAAGTCCTAAATATTAAAAAGTAACTTAAATTATAACCTTGTCCAACTTCAAATCTTTTTTTTTTAAAGGATAAAAAGGCAAATGACATTATGATAGGAGTTTCATGCTTTTAATATAAATTAGTCGTTAAGTACGCGCGTTGCACGTGTACCTATTTAAATGAGTATAATTTCTTTTTTAAAAAAAATTTACATAAATAGTAGTATGTAAAATATTATATCTAAATATAAGGAATTTAGTTTTAAAATTCTAATTTCAGTAAGAAGTATCTCAACAAGCCCAACGGAGTTGCATTTTAAGTTAACTTATTGTATTTTGATATCTTACATGTTGGCTTAAGTATAAATGCCAATGAGTTCTAATTTCTTTTAGAAGAAATTACATCATACATCACTTGGGCCATACAGCTCATTCGAAAATAGCCCACTTTTGAAGCCCTTACCTGGTTTAGCCCAGGTTGAAATTTAGTTTTCACCCGATAGCCCACAAATTTTAAAACAATGATTTTCGATTTTAAATTTCTTTTTCTCTGTCTTCTTCTCACGCTTTTCTCAGAGACGAAGGCAACAACCGTCCTCCATTGTTGGGTCTAAGTACTTTTTCGAGCTTTCACTCTTATTTTCAGGTAATTTTCGTTTCATATTATGCTTTTACCATAGTTTTGGTTTTAAATTTTGTTTTATTTTTAATTTTTTTGCTTTTCTGATTATGAATATTTTCTTACAATGTTGTTGTGTTTTTCGTTTGATTTTGTGTTTCTTCTATCTTCGTTCTGGGCCTAAACTTGATGTTTCAGTTTGCATGCTTTGTTATTTCGACTTTTAGGGTAGAATTTTATATTTTTTGAGTTTTGTTTCAATTTGGAAAAATTGGCCTCTGCTTTGTGTTCATGGCCTTTATTTTTTATTTGATTTTTGTGTTTTCCTTCACTTGTCTTCACTTTTGTTAAAGCTTTGTTTGTTTTATTGTAGAAAATGCGTTCAAAAATATCTGCTTATAAAAGCAAAATGAAGGTTGCTGGAAAAGGCGTTAAGTTCGATTTTGCGAAAAGATTGAGGGACCTGCCCTCAAGCCCTGATTCTGAAGCTAATGTGCATGTCCAGGCCCCAGATGATGATGATTTTGAGTCTCCTGCTCCTCCAAAAATCTCGCAACAAAAGAGCAGTCGAATGACTTGTTCGCAATCATTGAGGGACTTGCCCTCAACCCCTGATTCTGAAGCGAATACGCATGTCCAGGCTCCCGATGATGATGATTTTGAGTCTCCTGCTCCTACAAAAAAGTTTCAACAAGAGAGCAGTCGAATGACTCGTTCCCAGATGAGTAATACTCCTACTCCGGTTAACATTGTTAGATTAAGGAGTAAGAAATGTGGAAGACCTGAAAAATCAAAAGAAAAGCTGAAAGTTGATTTGGTTAATGAAGATGATGTAGGCCCTAGTGTTAAACCGAAAAAGAGAAAGATCAAGGACGATGGTGAGAGTGGTTTTGATTGCATATCCAAAGAACAAAGGTTTGCTATTC
Organism: Nicotiana attenuata; assembly: GCF_001879085.1. Taxonomy (NCBI): domain Eukaryota; kingdom Viridiplantae; phylum Streptophyta; class Magnoliopsida; order Solanales; family Solanaceae; genus Nicotiana; species Nicotiana attenuata. The sequence goes on from NW_017672353.1 coordinate 125,092, forward strand.
GCTGTAAATTGAATGAGAGAAAAGCTAGGATGAAGGTATTCCCTGTGTTGCTATTAATTTTATACATGCTTATACAATTTTATACAAAGTTATACAGCTGTTTATACATCTTTATACAAGTACTGCTATACTGATTTATACATGTTTATACAATGTTTTAGTATAGTTTTTGTTCCTGATATCTTTCTTGTTATTTTTCCATATTCAAGGTTGGAGACTTCTATATACAACCAGTTGATCATTTCCACAATAGGATTAGTTCCCATACCGAGACTGATATTGTGAGCATTTTGAAGCAATGTTTGACTGACACACAGCTTCAAATGTTCCGTGCTAGTTGTTTTGGGTACTTCTTGGACCTCCCTCAATTTAAAATTCAAATCAACTTATTCATTGTATACTATTGAGGGAAGTTGTCCCAGGACGGGAAAGGGAGTTGTGGGTGAAAATTAATGGTTATTTTCTGCATTTTGGCATTAGAGAGTTTGTTGTTATCACTGGTTTGAAGTGTGTAGAAGAAGACGCCACTTTCTATGACAAACCAGATATCAATAGGTTGCTAAAAGAGTATTTTCCAGGAGATGGAAAAAAGGCTATAACAAGGGGGCAGCTTCTTGATCGCTTCAAGAAAAAGGACTGGAAGTCAGACGAAGATGCGTTCAAGATGGCCTTGATGGTGTTTGTCCATCATTTCATATTCTCATATGCCAATAATCATGGTATCACCAAAGATGATTTTGATATCATTGAAAGTGGTCAATATCAGATGTATGCTTGGGAAAAAAAGTCATTTGAAGATATTTTAAAGACAATGAGGGACAAACAGTGTGACTATTTGACAATGTATAGGCTTGGAGGTTTGCCACTTGCATTACAAATATGGTTTTTTTTTAGTGTTGCTCTTTGGTTGACAAGCATCTAGCTGTTCGTGTTGGCACAAATGTGCCACGCATTCTTAATTGGAAAGTCACTAGAACTCCAACATATGCGGATTTGACTGGCGGGGTGATCATGTCTAGTATCGACAAGGTAAACATTTTGTACCTTAATACTTCTTCATATATGATTTCAGTTTTTCTGTAAGTATGTATACTTATGAATATGTCACAATTTCCTTTTTCTACTATTGTAATCCAGTTTTTCTTCTTGTAGTTGAACTATAGGAACATTTCCCCTACTCGTGAAGAGATGTCAACTCTGAACATCGCCACGCTTTTTGAAGTTAATGCCGATGATGTTGCATCAGGGGAGGTGCCTGTGGTGCCTGCCTTTCACACTGATGATTCTGCCGCCGCATCTCCACCTTGTCCTCAGAATACGGAGCAACAGTCTAAACAACCTTGTCCTCAGAATACGGAGCAACAGTCTAAACGACCTTTTCCTCAGAATATGGATCGACAGCCTAACCCGAGTTATGATCCTTCGGTGCGCATTGATCTATTGAATGCTGAAGTTGAGAAGTTGAGGAGTGCTGTTGGAAAGGTACTGGAGCTTTAGCTTTTCTGTAGTTTATTGGTACTTTTTGTTTATACATGATTTTTTGGTTATAAACATGGTTGTTGATTTACTTTTGTTATTTTTGTTGTTTTTTGTTATAGTTGACAGATACAGTTACGACACTCAAAAGTTATGTAGTTTCTTCCTCTGAAAAAGTGTTCTGTTTTCTAAATATGAAGGAAACCAAGCAAACGAGGGAGGATGTTCCTGATTCTAAGGTAATTTTTTACTGATAAAACCAAATCACTCAATAGTTATGCCTTCTCTGAATCATCGCTCAACAGTTATGCTGTTTTATTGGTAGTTGACTGATTTCTATTGTTTTTTATTAGATTCGTCAGTTCGTGTCTGATGACAATACATATGGTCTCGGCGAATTTGATGGCTATCAATATGATGTTGTTCCTGACTTTGTCAATCAAGTGAATCAAGATAACGCGCTAGCTGACCAAACAGATTTAGGTGTCAAAGCAAACGAGGGAGTTACTGATGGTGTTGATCATGGTATTCGTTCTGCATTTTATCTTTTTTGTCTGAATTTTCTTTTCTTCATTTTGAAAGTTTTTTATTATTGGTTTTCTCTATCTAAGGGGCAGCAGGTGATGTCAAAGGTGATACATTTTGGGATGACATTGGTGATAAAGATTTAGTTGCGCTACAGATGTCCCAAATTGTGCTTCACAAACCATCCATCATAGACGTAGAAGAGGATTACATTTCTCCTGAACAGTCGGTTTGACAGAAAATACCAGGAAAATATGCCAAATCTCCATATTTGCCAGTTTTTGATTCAGGGGCATCAGGATCGGCGCACAAGCTCATTTTTTATATCAAGCATCCTTTCACGATCGAAATTGATGATTTTGATCCATTGTCGCCATTGACTAAAGAGTTTTGCGCGTTTGTTGATTATGGATGGATACGAGGCGAAGGTATATTAACTTTTTTTAATCTTTCATGTTCTGATTTTATACTTGTCGATGAAGGTAGTTCTGATTACTTTTTATTTTTTGTGATTTGAAGTGCCAAAAATATATATACCGATAAAGTAAATAAGCTTGCGGAAGCTTTCACTTTTGGCTCGTGTCATGTGACCACGAAGTATTGGTTCCACTAACTTGCGTATTGTGGTCGACCTTTGATTGACACGGTATTTAATAACTTTCTGTTCTAATGAATTTTTTATTTATTGCGTATCTTTATTGTTTGAGACCCGCATAGTGTATACATAGCTTTGTATAATCACAGTATAAGATTGTATAAGATTTTATAACCTTGTATAAATATGTATAACTCTGTATAATAGCGTATAAATTTCTATATTTAAAAAATCTAGTAGTGATGGTTGTTTTGTTTTATTTCTTGTCTCAGCACTTGGATGTCCTCTTTTATTATTTGAGGAAGAGGGTAAAATATGGGCCGAATGTTGCCATGCAGTTTACTACAACCGGCTTTGCTTTTGGTAACAAAATCAACTCCATGTATAAAGATTTCAAAGTGAATCAAGATCCTTCAGTGATTCCTGAAGGGCATGAGATAGAAGAGTACATTAGAGGATATTATTGTGATGCAAATGTATCGTGGCACACTGTTGACCACAACTTATTCCTATCTATGTGAAGCGCGGAAGAGCAAAATTAGGCCATTGGGTTTTGGGGTTGTTTACGTTCATAGATAGGTGCATCCATATCTATGACTCTAACCGTGGAGCTATTAATGATAGACTTGCTTTGGATGCTACATTATGAAAAATTTTATTTTGTGCCTCACACAACTGACACTAGTTGTGTGAGGCCTCTTTTTTGTGTCACAACTGTGTGGTCCCAGAATTTTTGTGGACCCAAATGTGTAAGATATGGGTCCACAAATATGTGAGATAAAAAAAGGCATCACACAACTAGTGTAAGTTATGTGAGACACAAAATAAAATCACTCCTGCATTACCTTATGCAATTCTGATACCTTACTTCTTGAAGAGTTCTGATATTTATGTCGAGAAGAAGGGTATTGATTGGAACAATGGTGCATATACCGATAAATCCCATTCTGATGCTTTGCAGATTAATCTGGTTAATAATGTGCCCCAACAGATCAAATGGTAGGTTAATCTCAATTGTTTTACTACTTTACTATTAGTGTACCTATTTACAGTAACGTACAGAGAATCTAATTTGTTTTTAATTACAGTGATTGTGGTGCTTTTGTTGCTAGCTTTGCTGAGTATTTCATCCTTGGTAAGGAAATTCGAAAAGATAATTTTGACATTGAGACACTTCGCACCAGGTGGGCATCTCTGTTGTGGGATTATGGAAGGAAAAAACAGCGGTCCGGTACAATTAGTGGTGATGAAATCACAGGGAGACTTTTCAAGAAGAGGAACAGGGGACGACCGAGAAAGTAGTTCTGTTTTTTCCATTTTAATGTAGTTTTTCTATGTATCAGGAGTTGTTGCCTAGTTTTGTCTAGTACTATTCTGCTACTTGTGAGATAACTTTAAAGGATATTATAGATATTTTTATTTTTGTGTAATTTGTGGTAGTCATTACACATTGTGGCTTTGAATGAATTACATATTAATGAATATTTCAGTTGCTTTTGTCCTTTAACAAAGTATGTATTTTCATTATGGTTGCAGTTTTGTTAATGTTGTAGGGTTTATACATATGTATACAATAATATACATAGTTATACAAATTTATACAAACTTATACTCTCATTTATACATCTGTATACATATAATACCAGCAGTTCTGTTTTGTATTTGTACAATCTATCAATATATTTAACACCATTAAAAACAGCAACACTTTATTATTGGATAATCAAAACATGTATAATGAAACATATTTAACATAATTACAATATATAGTGTAAATTATAATTCTTTATTGACATTTGTAACTCGATTGCTTGTGAAACTTAACTACTCAACATTTGTAACTCTATTGTTTGTGAAACTTAACTACTCAATATGACAACAAATGTAATAGGAAGTGTTATGTTTCCAACTATTTATTTTGGCTGATTCCTACATGTTTTTCTATTGTGGCCACCTTGTCCACACACAAAACATGAAAACGCCCTCTTAGACTATCTGAAGCAGGTTTGAGTCTTTCCTTTCTTGGCCTTCCTGCATTCCTTCTCCCTTTAGGTGGTAGGACCACATCTTCCAGAACCTCTGTTGGGATTACCCATAAACTCTCATCTGGCATCGGATTCACTGGAAATTCATAAGTTCTAAGGAGGTTATCCTTCTTGTAGTAAAAAGAGCAATACTAGCCAGGTTTTAGCTGCTGGTTCTTCAAAACCGCCCAAGCATGCGGACATGGAAGTTCATCCATTTGAAATTTTCCGCAACTGCATGTTCCCTCTTCAAGGCACGCTATGTTTCGCCTTACCCCTTCAAACACAGTATATAACTGCTCCGTTGCAGGCCTCACCTACAAAAGTTTATTTTTTTTACAAAAGAGTTAAAGAAAATTATACATTATTATACAGAGTTATACATCCTTATAGAAGCAGTAAAATGCAAGTCAGCAGTGGCAAGCATTATTATATTTGATTCATTTTACCGTCATTTGCACCGATGCAATCAGATTTTCCCGAAGGAGTTTGTCGTACTTTTCCCCAAGCTCTGTAGATGTCTCTATTGCATTTTTTTGTTTTTGTTGTTCCACTGTTGCAACAAATTTGTCATGTACTCCAGCAATCGCATTACTGGTAACTCTCTAGCATCCTTGTTTGCTGCATTAATTGACTCTGCAATATTGGAAGTCACTACCATCGAACTTTTCACTTTGGAGTATGCCCTAGACCACCTTTCGTAGCCAATTTCGAACAAGTAAGGTTGCACCCTCGGATCAATTTTGCACATCTCTGTCGTATGGTAGTCAAACTTCTCTATCGTGTAAGCTCTAGCCAAAGCAAAGAAGATATCCTTCAATTGTTTGTGACATTTCTTGAATGTGCGCTTTATATTCTGCCACAAGTGAAACATGCAAATACAATGTGGTACTTCTGGGTACACAGCTTTTGTGGCATTGAAGATGCTTTCGTTTCTATCTAAAACTATACACATCCCTTCCCTAACACCAAAAGTACCCTTTATCTGTACAAAGAACAACTCCCAAGATTTGTTATTCTCTGAATGTCACGACCCAATATCTAACCATGGTCGTGATGGCTCCTATCGTGTTACAAGGCAAGCCTATTCCCAAAATATTACTACTAGTTTGATTATAAGAATTTAATAAAATATTTCCAATAATATAATTCCTGATAAATTAAACCAACTCTAAATATAAACAATATAAAATACGAAAACGAGTCCCAAACATCGGGGTGTCACTAAGTCATGAGCGTCTAAAACTATGAACTAAGAAATATAATTGTCTAAAATAAGAAATGACAAGAGGAGTAACAAGGTCCTGCGGACGTTGGCAGCTACCTTGCAATATCTACAGATAGTCAGCCTGAACTCAACGAACTCACCTGGATCTGCACATAAAGTGCAGGGTGTAGTATGAGTACAACCACCTCAGTAGTAACAGAAATAACTAAGGAACTGAGCAGTAGTGACGAGCTAAGTAAAAGAGTCCAATTATTTATTTTCCACAATTTTAAAAATAATAGCAGGAATAACAAGTAAATTTCATAACTCAATAAATGCCACAAAGAAATTTAACAGATAAATGCAGCAACAGCAAAAGTAAATGCAACCTCACAGCAATGTCAGTCCATCACTCAGCACTCGCACTCAGCACTCAACACTCAACACTCAATACACTCAACACTCTGCGCTCACTGGGGGTGTGTACAGACTCCGGAGGGGCTCCCAAAGCCCAAGCGCAAAGCACGGACAACTCACGTGCCATCATATCAATACCTGGATCCGCACGGTCAACTCACGTGCTACGCGGACAACTCACGCGCTATGGTATCAATACCTGGACCCGCACAGTCAACTCACGTGCTACGCAGACAACTCACGCGCTATGGTATTAATATCCTCACAACCAGGCCCTCGGCCTCACTCAGTCATGTACCTCACTAGCGTTACCATCATCAACAAATAAGGGAACACATCCCACATCAAGTATCACAGCATATTAGCAAATAATAGAGACTGAGGTAAACATGTACAATAATTTCTATGACTGAGTACAAATAATGTGAGCATGAATAAAACCTAAACAGGATCTCTAACATGAAGGCAAACAAGTTCAACAACAAGTAAACACATAACTACAGATAATAGCCATTAGGCCTGGCCTCACGGGACGGACCAAGTCTCAATCCCTCGCGGTGCACACTCACACGCCCGTCACCTAGCGTGGGTATCACCTCCAAACAATCACATGATATCAAACGCTCTGGGTTTATACCCTCAAAGCCAGAGTTAAAACTGTTACTTACCTCAACAGCGTAAAAACCTACTCCGGGATGTCCTCGTCCCTCGACTCGATCTCCAAAAGCTTCAAATCTAACCATAATTAGAATACTACTATCAACATAGTCTAAAGAATCGAATTACACAATAAAACTACATAAACATGCCAAAAATATCGGCCAAAACTCGGTCCCCGGGCCCACGTCTCGGAATCAGTCAAAAATGGCATAATAATAATCCTCGTCTTCTCCCGAGTCTAACCATATAAATTTGTCAAAATCGGACTCCGTTTGGTCCCTCAAATCTTCACTTAAAACTCTCCAAAACTCAAACCCTAACTCCCTTAATTTCACTTTATTATTGCATCTTCATTACTTGCAATCACTACACCATAACCGATTCTTATATTTCACATACTGTAGCGCAGTGTAATTTCACGAAATAATTGAGGCCTTGTTTACAAACCTTCAATATTATAACAAATATTTAGAGACTCAATCATTACTTCATCATTGCCGCATCGTCATTATTAGCTTTCATCGAAGAAAGAATATAAATTTGAATCGGTATACACTAGAATTGCATTCTATATCAGTGACTTTCAATACCACTAATCATTAGCTCCTTACTATGCTATTATTATTATACCATCATTATAAGAATAGAAATTATAACCCTACTACTCTACTTCATCAATATAATCTATGTTATTGCATGGGTTAGATATATTACCTGTATGCTTTTCCACAAAATTCCACACAGATTTAGGCTTAGATTTTCCCACAGATGTGCCGTCACAGTGCCCTATTTGTTCTTCCCTATATTCTGGTATCTTCTAATGGAACAAGGAATCAAAATTTTCCCTATTTAAAATTGTAAGTCCTAAAACGTGTTGTGCATCAGATGTGGGTTTTGAGCCCACTATTTTATTCATATCCTATTTTTATTATCATATTTGTAAAGTAGGCCCACTATTTATTTATATAATATAGCACCTTATATATATATATACACGTAATAAAGCCCAATTTTCAACTTTCGTCAATTCAAGCCTAGTTCTACCACGGACCTCCAAAAATATATTTCGGACACACTCCTAAGTCTAAAATCACCCAACGAAGCTAACTGACTCATAAAAATCCAAATCCAAATTCGTTTACTCATAAGTCGACTTCAGGCTGACTTTTCTAACTTAGCTTTCTAACTAAGAGACTAAGTGTTCATTTCACTCCAAAACTACTCCGGACCCAAACCTACCGACTCGACACAACTCAACACAGCTGAACAACACATAAAGAAGCAGAAATGTGAGAAACGAGAGAGATTCCGGGCGCCATCGCGACCCTTAGTGGATTTTGGGTCGTGACAAATTAACAACCAATATCATGTATTGAGTCTCACAAGTAATTATTATGTAATGCTATTCATTTTTTTACTTCCAAATTTCAATCTTCACTCTCCACTACCAATAATACAACGTTATCAAATAACAGACAATATAAGTATAAAAGCTCAATACTCAAGCTAAATGAACATATACAATAAAAATCAATTAAAAAGCGGTAAAACACAGAGTATATAATATCAAAATATATAAAAATATCCCAAAATAAAAAAAGAGAAAGAAGAAAATCAAAACGATAGCAAGTTAATGAGAAATTTGCGGCTTCCAACTACAGAGGCTATACAAATCATGGTTAAAACTTAAAAGCAATTACAGATTCTTGTTTGGAAATGAGCTGTGCCATGTAGACGATGTCGTCCATGGTGCGATTTCATAGCACAAAAGCAAAACGAAAACGCGAAAGGAAATTTTTTATTTTACCCCTGAAACTGACAACATGCAATTTAAAGAATGAGTTTAAGTTTTACGTACAACAATAATATGAATTAATTTGCACTAATTATGGTATAATTTAACCAGCTAAAAAAAGAGCAGAGAACAAAAATGGAAAATTAGTGAAACAATGTACGACCGGATTTCCCACCTCGGGGGGTCGTGATGGCGCCTACTTAGGAGCTAGGCAACCAATTTGCCAATCAATTTTTCTCTTTAGCAAAACATCGTCAATATTAGAAACAATGAAGCATTTAATAACAAAGCGGAAGTCTCAAATATATAAATAAAACGGAAAAGCAAGTGAAAACTTCATAACAACTCTACCCAGACTGGAATAACTAAAACTCAGCGAACATCTATTAAGTACTAAAACAGAGTTCTGAATAAATACAATATTGTTTGTTCCGGTACTAGGACAACAAAACGAAATAAGGATAGAAGAGACTCCGGGGCCATGCGGACGCCAGCAAGGCTACCTCGGATCCTCTGGACTGAAGTCAGCTCCTAAAACTCCTACTGTGTCCAAAAGCTGCTCTGGTACTGTGACCTGTGCAAAAAGTGCAACGAGTGTAAGCATCAGCACAACGACGCCCATGTGCTGGTAAGTGCCTGGCCTAACCCGACGAAGTAAGTGACGAGGCCTAACCGGACTAACCAAATCAACCTGTGCAGTTCAAATATATATATATATATATATATATATATATATATATATATATATATATGTTATATATATTATATATGTATGCAATATTAAAGGTATAAAAAATTAACAGTCAAGGGGGAGGGGGGCAATGCTGTAGGGGTTGTAACAGTTCACGTACAAATTCAATAATTGAAGAATGAACAGTACAACTACAATAGCAAGATAGTAAGAAATCAACAAGTTGCATCGGCAGCCGACCCTTCGTGTTTTTACTCTCATTACCACCAAACAATCAATATAAAGTGGCACGGCATCACCCTTCGTGCTTTACCTCACAAATGATGGGCACGGAATGACCCTTCGTGCGTAAAGCACTCATTCATGGCACGGAAATTGTTCCTTCGAGGGGGGGGGGGGGGTGCAATTAGTAATCAATCAGGACACGGAATGTTCCTTGTGTATAAATAATCAAAACAGCGGCACGGAAATGTTTCCTTCGTGCATTAAGTAATTCATAAATCACAATCATGCTCGGCATCACCCTTCGTGCTTAAACACTCGTCCTCACCCAAACAACAATCACAAACAATGGGGCAGGTTAACAAACTGTAAATAAAATCCGCAGGGACACAATAAATAATTAAATCCCGGCAAGGAAACAATATAGCAACTTTCAATCCGCAAGGGAAAAACAATAACAACTTTCACATCCCTCAAGGAAGGTATCAATATACGAATACGCGCCGGCATGGGAATAAATCAATTTCTTTTCTGTTCTTTCTTGTCTTAACTCAATAATTACTTTTCATTCAGCCAACGCTCCAAAGAGTTCACAAATCATAATCTTTCTCATACTCTTCACATTATATAGGTTCATCAATTACAGAGAAGAGTCACAACAAAAATAGGAATAAACACAAATTTCGAACTCCACGCCATGCAGACACCAGTGTAAGATCCGTCTACCGATGCCTATACACGTACTCAACAATAGCAATTAGACAAGATTCAAACCCTTATTCCCTCAAGCTAGGGTTAAACCAAACACGTTACCTTCAACTTTCACGCAAATCAATCCACAACGACCGCTTTCCTCTCTCGAATTCGACTCCAACTCAATAAATCTATGAAATAACGACTTTTCAAACATTAAATATAAGTAAACACAATCAAACCCAACGCCTAAATATAGATTCTAAACTTTCTTCCCAAAATTCCCAAAAATCGACCCCGCCCGCTTGGTCAAACCCGAGGTCAACCAATTTCACATCACCCCATTTCCCCACGAGCCCGGATATACATATTTTGTTTCAAACTCGACCCCAAAACGAGGTTAAATCGAAGAAAATCGAAAGCCTAACTCTACCCAATTCCCCAATTTCAACCCTAGATTACATGTTTTAGGCCTAGGAATTTCAATGGATGATGATAGAAAATGAAGAAAACGAGTTAGATAATTACTTACCCAAAGAGATTTGGTGAAAGATCGCTCTAAACAAGGCCTAGGGGCTGTGAGAAGAAGAGCTCGTGTGAAATTTGGAAATAAAACCCATCACTGTTTTCTGTTTTGGCATTTAAAAATCGCTGGCAAATGCCCTTCGCGTTCGCGAAGGGGGCGCGTTTCGAGAAAGGGTAAGATGGTCAAGTTATCGCAAACCGAGAAATGCTAGCCCGCGATCGCGTAGAAGAATGGGCTGGGTCCAAGACTTTGTTATACGCGAACGCGTGAAGGACCACGCGAACGCGATTAGGGAATGAAAGCTACGCGTTTCGCTGACTGTGGAATGCGAACGCGAAGAAGGAATTAATGGGGCCCTGAATTTGGCTTACGTGTTCGCCGAGGTTCAAGAGCGAACGTGAAAGAGTGAAGACACAAGAGCTAGCACGAACGCGAGGGGAAGAGTGCGAACGCGAAGAAGGAAATCCCTGTGCACAACACACCATATTTTCCTGCAACTTTTTACTAAGTTTCAAAACACCCCCGACCACCTCCGAATCACTACCGAGCCCTCGAGGCTCTAAACCAAACACACACACTAACTTAAACAACCTCATACGAACTCAACCGTGTGATTCAAAATGCCAAAAATAACATCAAAATCAATGAATTAAACCGTCAAAATCATCACTTTTTTCATCAAACCTCAATAAACTTTCATTTTTAGTATTTAGGTCGAAACACGTCAAATGACGTCCGATTTCAGACCAAATTTCACAGAAAGCGCTTAAACCACATATAAGACCTGTTACCAAGCGCCGGAATCAAAATACGGCCCGATACCCACATTCTAATCAATTTCCTTTCAAATTTCCATATTAATTTCTGAAAACAATTTTACAGAAAAATTCATTTCTCGGGGATCTCGACCTCGAATTATACTTAGCTTTCCGCTACGCGCAGGACTGCGCACGGGAGCAAATCGAGGCAAGCCTAAATGAGGTTTCAAGACCTCAAGATACAGAATGAGTGAGAAAACAGGTGATGACCCCTTGGGTCGTCACAAACAACTTCAGCGTTCAATTATTTTTTCATCCCAAACGTGCATGTTCTTTTTAAGAAAAAAAAGATTTGTTGATAACGTGCATGAGGATTTCTAAGAAAAAAAGACAATAACCTTGTCATCATCCACCAGTACATCAGCAGCAAGAAAAGAAGAAACGAATTGCACGAAGAAAATTAAAGAAGACTAAGCTTGAAAGAATCTTCATTATCTATATATAGCGATGTCCTTGAGAATTATTGGTGAATAAAGAAGTGAGCTTTCATAACTTGAAGTAATTAATCACAATTTCACTATAGCTTAAACTCCATAATCAGCCATAAGTTAATACATAAAAAACCGAGTGGGGAAAAGGGTAAAAGAAGTTTAAAGTTGTTGAGATTTCATAGGTTATTAGGTTCTTATATAAGTACTACTTATTAATTAAACTCTTAAATATTAGGCTGCATACATATTTCAAAAAAGAAAATTTAATAAGTAAATTTTAATTGATTTAAAAGTCCTAAATATTAAAGTAACTTAAATTATAACCTTGTCCAACTTCAAATCTTTTTTTTTTTAAAGGATAAAAAGGCAAATGACATTATGATAGGAGTTTCATGCTTTTATATAAATTAGTCGTTAAGTAACGCGCGTTGCACGTGTACCTATTTAAATGAGTATAATTTCTTTTTTAAAAAAAATTTACATAAATATAGTAGTATGTAAAATAATTATATCTAAATATAAGGAATTTAGTTTAAAAATTCTATTTTCAGTAAGAAGTATCTCAACAAGCCCAACGGAGTTGCATTTTAAGTTAACTTATTGTATTTTGATATCTTACATGTTGGCTAAGTATAAATGCCAAATGAGTTCTAATTTCTTTTAGAAGAAATTACATCATACATCACTTGGGCCATACGCTCATTCGAAAATAGCCCACTTTTGAAGCCCTTACTGGTTTAGCCCAGGTTGAAATTTGTTTTCACCCGATAGCCACAAATTTTAAAACAATGATTTTCGATTTTAAATTTCTTTTTCTCTGTCTTCTTCTCACGCTTTTCTCAGAGACGAAGGCAACAAACCGCCTCCATTGTTGGGTCTAAGTACTTTTTTCGAGCTTTCACTCTTATTTTCAGGTATTTTTCGTTTCATATTATGCTTTTACCATAGTTTTGGTTTTAAATTTTGTTTTATTTTTAATTTTTTTGCTTTTCTGATTATGAATATTTTCTTACAATGTTGTTGTGTTTTGTTTGATTTTTGTGTTTCTTCTATCTTCGTTCTGGGCCTAAACTTGATGTTTCAGTTTGCGATGCTTTGTTATTTCGACTTTTAGGGTAGAATTTTATATTTTTTGAGTTTTGTTTCAATTTGGAAAAATTGGCCTCTGCTTTGTGTTCATGGCCTTTATTTTTATTTGATTTTTTGTGTTTTCCTTCACTTGTCTTCACTTTTGTTAAAGCTTTGTTTGTTTTATTGTAGAAAAATGCGTTCAAAAATAATCTGCTTAATAAAAGCAAAATGAAGGTTGCTGGAAAAGGCGTTAAGTTCGATTTTGCGAAAAGATTGGGACCTGCCCTCAAGCCCTGATTCTGAAGCTAATGTGCATGTCCAGGCCCAGATGATGATGATTTTGAGTCTCCTGCTCCTCCAAAAAATCTCGCAACAAAAGAGCAGTCGAATGACTTGTTCGCATATCTGAGGGACTTGCCTCACCCCTGATTCTGAAGCGAATACGCATGTCCAGGCTCCGATGATGATGATTTTGAGTCTCCTGCTCCTACAAAAAAGTTTCAACAAGAGAGCAGTCGAATGACTCGTTCCCAGATGAAGTAATACTCCTACTCCGGTAACATTGTTAGATTAAGGAGTAAGAAATGTGGAAGACTGAAAAATCAAAAAGAAAAGCTGAAAGTTGAGTTGTTATGAAGATGATGTAGGCCCCTAGTGTTAAACCGAAAAAGAGAAAGATCAAGGACGATGGTGAGAGTGGTTTTGATTGCATATCCAAAGAACAAAGGTTTGCTATTCGCTGTAAATTGAATGAGAGAAAAAGCTAGGATGAAGGTATTCCCTGTGTTGCTATTAATTTTATACATGCTTATCAATTTTATACAAAGTTATACAGCTGTTTATACATCTTTATACAAGTACTGCTTACTGATTTATACAGTTTTATACAATGTTTTAGTATAGTTTTTGTTCCTGATATCTTTCTTGTTATTTTTCCATATTCAAGGTTGGAGACTTCTATATACAACCAGTTGATCATTTCCACAATAGGATTAGTTCCCATACCGAGACTGATATTGTGAGCATTTTGAAGCATGTTTGACTGACACACAGCTTCAAATGTTCCGTGCTAGTTGTTTTTGGGTACTTCTTGGACCTCCCTCAATTTAAAATTCAAATCAACTTATTCATTGTATACTATTGAGGGAAGTTGTCCCAGGACGGGAAAGGGAGTTGTGGGTGAAAAATTAATGGTTATTTTTGCATTTTGGCATTAGAGAGTTTGTTTGTTATCACTGGTTTGAAGTGTGGTAGAAGAAGACCCACTTTCTATGACAAACCAGATATCAATAGGTTGCTAAAAGAGTATTTTCCAGGAGATGGAAAAAGGCTATAACGGGGGCAGCTTCTTGATCGCTTCAAGAAAAAGGACTGGAAGTCAGACGAAGATGCGTTCAAGATGGCCTTGATGGTGTTTGTCCATCATTTCATATTCTCATATGCCAATAATCATGGTATCACCAAAGATGATTTTGATATCATTGAAAGTGGTCAATATCAGATGTATGCTTGGGAAAAAAAGTCATTTGAAGATATTTTAAAGACAATGAGGGACAAACAGTGTGACTATTTGACAATGTATAGGCTTGGAGGTTTGCCACTTGCATTACAAATATGTTTTTTTTTTAGTGTTGCTCTTTGGTTGACAAGCATCTAGCTGTTCGTGTTGGCACAAATGTGCCACGCATTCTTAATTGGAAAGTCACTAGAACTCCAACATATGCGGATTTGACTGGCGGGGTGATCATGTCTAGTATCGACAAGGTAAACATTTTGTACCTTAATACTTCTTTATATATGATTTCAGTTTTTCTGTAAGTATGTATACTTATGAATATGTCACAATTTCCTTTTTCTACTATTGTAATCCAGTTTTTCTTCTTGTAGTTGAACTATAGGAACATTTCCCCTACTCGTGAAGAGATGTCAACTCTGAACATCGCCACGCTTTTTGAAGTTAATGCCGATGATGTTGCATCAGGGGATGCCTGTGGCCTTTTCCATGATGATTCCTGCCGCCGCATCTCCACCTTGTCCTCAGAATACGGAGCAAGTCTAAACAACCTTGTCCTCAGAATACGGAGCAACAGTCTAAACGACCTTTTCCTCAGAATATGGATCGACAGCCTAACCCGAGTTATGATCCTTCGGTGCGCATTGATCTATTGAATGCTGAAGTTGAGAAGTTGAGGAGTGCTGTTGGAAAGGTACTGAGCTTTAGCTTTTCTGTAGTTTATTGTAATTTTTGTTTATCATGATTTTTTTGGTTATAAACATGGTTGTTGATTTACTTTTGTTATTTTTGTTGTTTTTGGTTATAGTTGACAGATACAGTTACGACACTCAAAAGTTATGTAGTTTCTTCCTCTGAAAAAGTGTCTGTTTTCTAAATATGAAGGAAACCAAGCAAACGAGGGAGGATGTTCCTGATTCTAAGGTAATTTTTTTTACTGATAAAACCAAATCACTCAATAGTTATGCTTCTCTGAATCATCGCTCAACAGTTATGCTGTTTTATTGGTAGTTGACTGATTTTTTTTTTTTATTAGATTCGTCATTCGTGTCTGATGACAATACATATGGTCTCGGCGATTTTGATGGCTATCAATATGATGTTGTTCCTGACTTTGTCAATCAAGTGAATCAAGATAACGCGCTAGCTGACAAACAGATTTAGGTGTCAAAGCAAACGAGGGAGTTACCGATGGTGTTGATCATGGTATTCGTTCTGCATTTTATCTTTTTTGTCTGATTTTTCTTTTCTTCATTTTGAAAGTTTTTTATTATTGTTTTCTTCTATCTAAGGGGCAGCAGGTGATGTCAAAGGTGATACATTTTGGGATGACATTGGTGATAAAGATTTAGTTGCGCTACAGATGTCCCAAATTGTGCTTCACAAACCATCATCATTAGACGTAGAAGAGGATTACATTTCTCTGAACACAGTCGGTTTGACAGAAAAATACCAGGAAAATATGCCAAATCTCCATATTTGCCAGTTTTTGATTCAGGGGCATCAGGATCGGCGCACAAGCTCATTTTTATATCAAGCATCCTTTCACGATCGAAATTGATGATTTTGATCCATTGTCGCCATTGACTAAAGAGTTTTGCGCGTTTGTTGATTATGGATGGATACGAGGCGAAGGTAATATTAACTTTTTTAATCTTTCATGTTCTGATTTTATACTTGTCGATGAAGGTAGTTCTGATTACTTTTTATTTTTTGTGATTTGAAGTGCCAAATATATATAACCGATAAAGTAAATAAGCTTGCGGAAGCTTTCACTTTTGGCTCGTGTCATGTGACACGAAGTATTGGTTCCACTAACTGCGTATTGTTGGTCGACCTTTGATTGACACGGTATTTAATAACTTTCTGTTCTAATGAATTTTTTATTTATTGCGTATCTTTATTGTTTGAGACCCGCATAGTGTATACATAGCTTTGTATAATCACAGTATAAGATTGTATAAGATTTTATAACCTTGTATAAATATGTATAACTCTGTATAATAGCGTATAAATTTCTATATTTAAAAAATCTAGTAGTGATGGTTGTTTTGTTTTATTTCTTGTCTCAGCACTTGGATGTCCTCTTTTATTATTTGAGGAAGAGGGTAAAATATGGGCCGAATGTTGCCATGCAGTTTACTACAACCGGCTTTGCTTTTGGTAACAAAATCAACTCCATGTATAAAGATTTCAAAGTGAATCAAGATCCTTCAGTGATTCCTGAAGGGCATGAGATAGAAGAGTACATTAGAGGATATTATTGTGATGCAAATGTATCGTGGCACACTGTTGACCACAACTTATTCCTATCTATGTGAAGCGCGGAAGAGCAAAATTAGGCCATTGGGTTTTGGGGTTGTTTCGTTCATAGATAGGTGCATCCATATCTATGAATCTAACCGTGGAGCTTTAATGATAGACTTGCTTTGGATGCTACATTATGAAAAATTTTATTTTGTGCCTCACACAACTGACACTAGTTGTGTGAGGCCTCTTTTTTTGTGTCACAACTGTGTGGTCCCAGAATTTTTGTGGACCCAATGTGTAAGATATGGGTCCCACAAATATGTGAGATAAAAAAAGGCATCACACAACTAGTGTAAGTTATGTGAGACAAAATAAAATCACTCCTGCATTACCTTATGCAATTCTGATACCTTACTTCTTGAAGAGTTCTGATATTTATGTCGAGAAGAAGGGGTATTGATTGGAAACAATGGTGCATATACCGATAAATCCCATTATGATGCTTTGCAGATTAATCTGGTTAATAATGTGCCCCAAGAGATCAAATGGTATGTTAATCTCAATTGTTTTAACTAACTTTACTATTAGTGTACCTATTTACAGTAACGTACAGAGAATCTAATTTGTTTTTAATTTACAGTGATTGTGGGTGCTTTTGTTGCTAGCTTTGCTGAGTATTTCATCCTTGATAAGGAAATTCGAAAAGATAATTTTGACATTGAGACACTTCGCAACCAGGTGGGCATCTCTGTTGTGGGATTATGGAAGGAAAAAACAGCGGTCCGGTACAATTAGTGGTGATGAAATCACAGGGAGACTTTTCAAAGAAGAGGAACAGGGGACGACCGAGAAAGTAGTTCTGTTTTTTCCATTTTAAATGTAGTTTTTCTATGTATCAGGAGTTGTTGCCTAGTTTTGTCTAGTACTATTCTGCTACTTGTGAGAATACTTTAAAGGATATTATTAGATATTTATTATTTTTTGTGTAGATTTGTGGTAGTCATTACACATTGTGGCTTTGAATGAATTACATATTAATGAATATTTCAGTTGCTTTTGTCCTTTAACAAAGTATGTATTTTTCATTATGGTTGCAGTTTTGTTAATGTTGTAGGGTTTATACATATGTATACAATAATATACATAGTTATACAAATTTATACAAACTTATACTCTCATTTATACATCTGTATACATATAATACCAGCAGTTCTGTTTTGTATTTGTACAATCTATCAATATATTTAGCACCATTAAAAACAGCAACACACTATTATTGGATAATCAAACATGTATAATGAAACATATTTAACATAATTACAATATATAGTGTAAATTATAATTCTTTATTGACATTTGTAACTCGATTGCTTGTGAAACTTAACTACTCAAATTTTGTAACTCTATTGTTTGTGAAACTTAACTACTCAATATGACAACAAATGTAATAGGAAGTGTTATGTTTTTCCAACTATTTATTTTGGCTGATTCCTACATGTTTTTCTATTGTGGCCACCTTGTCCACACACAAAACATGAAAACGCCCTCTTAGACTATCTGAAGCAGGTTTGAGTCTTTCCTTTCTTGGCCTTCCTGCATTCCTTCTCCCTTTAGGTGGTAGGACCACATCTTCCAGAACCTCTGCTGGGATTACCCATAAACTCTCATCTGGCATCGGATTCACTGGAAATTCATAAGTTCTAAGGAGGTTATCCTTCTTGTAGTAAAAAGAGCAATACTAGCCAGGTTTTTTTTAGCTGCTGGTTCTTCAAAACCGCCAAAGCATGCGGACATGGAAGTTCATCCATTTGAAATTTTCCGCAACTGCATGTTCCCTCTTCAAGGGCACGCTATGTTTCGCCTTACCCTTCAACACAGTATATAACTGCTCCGTTGCAGGCTCACCTACAAAAGTTTATTTTTTTTTACAAAAGAGTTAAAGAAAATTATACATTATTTATACAGAGTTATACATCCTTATAGAAGCAGTAAAATGCAAGTCAGCAGTGGCAAGCATTATTTATATTGATTCATTTTACCGTCATTTGCACCGATGCAATCAGATTTTCCCGAAGGAGTTTGTCGTACTTTTCCCCAAGCTCTGTAGATGTCTCTATTGCATTTTTTTGTTTTTGTTGTTTCCACTGTTGCAACAAATTTGTCATGTACTCCAGCAATCGCATTACTGGTAACTCTCTAGCATCCTTGTTTGCTGCATTAATTGACTCTGCAATATTGGAAGTCAACTACCATCGAACTTTTCACTTTGGAGTATGCCCTAGACCACCTTTCGTGCCAATTTCGAACAAGTAAGGTTGCACCCTCGGATCAATTTTGCACATCTCTGTCGTATGGTAGTCAAACTTCTCTATCGTGTAAGCTCTAGCCAAAGCCAAAGAAGATATCCTTCAATTGTTTGTGACATTTCTTGAATGTGCGCTTTATATTCTGCCACAAGTGAAA
Organism: Nicotiana attenuata; assembly: GCF_001879085.1. Classification (NCBI taxonomy): domain Eukaryota; kingdom Viridiplantae; phylum Streptophyta; class Magnoliopsida; order Solanales; family Solanaceae; genus Nicotiana; species Nicotiana attenuata. Next base: position 144,469 of record NW_017672353.1, read on the forward strand.
CATGCAAATACAATGTGGTACTTCTGGTACACAGCTTTTGTGGCATTGAAGATGCTTTCGTTTCTATCTAAAACTATACACATCCCTTCCTAACACCAAAAGTACCCTTTATCTGTACAAAGAACACTCCCAAGATTTGTTATTCTCTGAATGTCACGACCCAATATCTAACCATGGTCGTGATGGCTCCTATCGTGTTACAAGGCAAGCCTATTCCCAAAATATTACTACTAGTTTGATTATAAGAATTTTAATAAAATATTTCCAATAATATAATTCCTGATAAATTAAACAACTCTAAATATAAACAATATAAAATACGAAAACGAGTCCCAAACATCGGGGTGTCACTAAGTCATGAGCGTCTAAAACTATGAACTAAGAAATATAATTGTCTAAAATAAGAAATGACAAGAGGAGTAACAAGGTCCTGGCGGACGTTGGCAGCTACCTTGCAATATCTACAGATAGTCAGCCTGAACTCAACGAACTCACCTGGATCTGCACATAAAGTGCAGGGTGTAGTATGAGTACAACCACCTCAGTAGTAACAGAAATAACTAAGGAACTGAGCAGTAGTGACGAGCTAAGTAAAAGAGTCCAATTATTTTTATTTCCACAATTTTAAAAATAATAGCAGGAATAACAAGTAAATTTCATAACTCAATAAATGCCACAAAGAAATTTAACAGATAAATGCAGGCAACAGCAAAAGTAAATGCAACCTCACAGCAATGTCAGTCCATCACTCAGCACTCGCACTCAGCACTCAACACTCAACACTCAATACACTCAACACTCTGCGCTCACTGGGGGTGTGTACAGACTCCGGAGGGGCTCCCAAAGCCCAAGCGCAAAGCACGGACAACTCACGTGCCATCATATCAATACCTGGATCCGCACGGTCAACTCACGTGCTACGCGGAACAACTCACGCGCTATGGTATAATACCTGGACCCGCACAGTCAACTCACGTGCTACGCAGACAACTCACGCGCTATGGTATTAAATATCCTCACAACCAGGCCCTCGGCCTCACTCAGTCATGTACCTACTAGCGTTACCATCATCAACAAATAAGGGAACACATCCCACATCAAGTATCACAGCATATTAGCAAATAATAGAGACTGAGATAAACATGTAAAATAATTTCTAATGACTGAGTACAAATATAGTGAGTATGAATAAAAGCCTGAACATGATCTCTAACATGAAGGCAAACAAGTTCAACACAAGTAAAACATAACTACAGATAATAGCCATTAGGCCTCAGCCTCACGGGACGGACCAAGTCTCAATCCCTCACGTTGCACACCAGACGCCCGTCACCTAGCGTGGGTATCACCACCAAACAATCACATGATATCAATTTCTCCGGGTTTATACCTCAAAGCCAGAGTTAAAACTGTTACTTACCTCAACAGCGGCAAAATTCTACTCCGTAATGCCCTCGTCCCTCGACTCGGTCTCCAAAAGCTTCGAATCTAACCATAAATTAGAATACTACTATCAACAATAGTCTAAAAGAATTGAATTACACAATAAAAATAACAAAAACATGCCAAAAATCCGAAATCGGCCAAAACTCGGCCCCGGGCCCATGTCTCGGAATCAGTCAAAAATGCAGA